>NC_142531.1:25369114-25614114 GCF_964205215.1 Stylophora pistillata | reverse complement strand
GAGTTTGAAACAATGGAAAATAAAATTTGAACCAAGGATAAAATTGAACTACAACATATACACACTGTTTCATGAACTTGTCCAATATTTTGGGAGATAAAAGCGCAAAAATATTGAAATCTCCCGCGTAACTATATTACCCATAGTACAACAGTGCCTGGAAACACGAAACACTTGCCGAAGCGAGGCTATGAACGTCACGAGCAGGAATCAGGAAGGTGTGTGAGTGTTTTTAACGGGATCAGGACTTTGCAAGGTGCTATGTTTATTGGTAACATTGTTTATTGGGACAACGACAACCTCGAAAAAATGTAGAGGTTTATAGGCTACTTCAATATGGGTCTAAGGGAGTCAAAACTTTGCTTCCTCCCGTACGAGGAAGCGACAAAGAGAGGTAAGTTTTCTTGTCACGATTGAAAGACCTGTTCACCAGGTTAAGTAAGTTTCGATACATGTTCCAGCTGATTTTCGTTTTGTTTGTTTGAAACTCCTTCAGTTACAGACGATGAAATGCAACGACTTAGACTGGCCTTCAAGCGATGTTCCGGTGTTAGTGGGTTTATGCCTCAACCGGTGTTTGCTCGTGAAGTTCTTGGTGATGGTGTACCCAGCAAAGTGGCTGAGGTAAGGGTATTGCATCTTTACATTAGACTTCTTATAGACAGCTTCTTTACTTTAAGCTTAAATCTTGAACCCTTGTAAACATTTTCTTTTGTGTTTCAGCAAATGTACACAGCGTTCGGGGGTACAAACAAGGGTATGACATTTCGCGATTTGCTCTGTGGTCTAGTGCTTCTAACCCGGGGCACACGCGAAGAGAAGATAAAATGTAAGTTTGTTATGTGTGTGATGTCCCCACAGTTGAATTAATCATTACTCGTTTTATCCTGTTTGATAATCCACTGCCGAAGAGTAATGAGCTTTTTTCTGTTTTTTATTTTTCTTGTTTTTCCTTGCAGTTATTTTCAATATTTATTCAACTGACGGAGCATTCGTGTACAAAGATAATTTGGAAAGTTTGATCCTTGCTTGTGATGGAGGCAATATTCCTCAACCGGTCGTGGAATGCTTCTCTGAGGTAATACTGGTTTCTTTAACAGCTTCCATGCATAAGATGTAGCATTCCATTTTTTGTGCGAGATAAAAATCTTAAAAGTGTCTCAACGGATGAAATACAATAAGATCTCGATCTGTACTTCTGAATATTTTGAAGTTAGCTAAGACCGCCAAAGCCCAAAGGTCAAGCTTTGTTGTGAAATTCTTTTCAAGAGGTCACCAAGATGCTTGTAATTGGAAATTTTTTTCAAAAATGTTTCAAGAAGTATGAAATTGTGTTGTCATATAGCAGATTTTATCTAAGTGGTGTTTGTTATATTATCTGTGATATTAAATGCTCTTCATTAATTCTTCCTGGAAACTATTCTGACTATTGGTGCCACTACCAAGATAAACATGTTCTTTAGCTTTATCTATACTTGAAATATTGCTGATAAAGATATTCTGTAGACATGAAGCAACTGCCAAATGTTGATTTGTAAAGTTGACTAAGGAGAAAGAGTAGTAAGCAGCAAACAAAGAGGACTAGGATTCTAGAACATAACTGCCATATTTATTTCCACCTCATGGTCTCTCGTTACCTTGGATAATTTATGGTAATTCTGACAACCAGATGAGATAGTCAATCAACACCACATGCTGATAATAACAAAATAGACAGTGAGACAACATTTAGAATTATAATAACTGATAATAACAAAATAGACAAGACAAAATTTAGAAATAATTAAGATACCAGTAGTGCGAGTCATGCAAGACCACTTGCAGGCTATTGATTGTTTCTATTCATCTCCAGTGTCTAATTGTTTCGTTTTAACTTACTTTTTTTGTTCCTCTTTTTTTAATGTGACAGCATAAATTGAAATTGGTTCATTATATAATTTTTTCTTTCCTTTTTGATGGGTGATTGGTGCTCTACAACCTGAACTAAACAGGTGGCTGCGATTTGAACAGCAAAAATACAAATATTTTGGGAAATTTAAGGCACAACTTACTTACCTCATTACTAATAATAAACTAAGCTCTACATTTGAACACTCAGGGTCTTAAAATAATTGAGAAGAATTTGCTACCTTTCTATGACATCAAGAAATGGTTAGATATTCTAGTCTTCTTAGATAGGGATGAATACATGGAGGTCCCGTCTCCTGCAGGGTTGGGGTAGGAGACGTTAATTTCCCACATACGAGATTACTCTGTGATGGATGTCCTCCCCTGGGGTGGGATGGGTGGGTTAATAGAGGGCCACAGGATTATCAGTTTAACTACTGTCATGTGCTACTCTCTTGAAATGAAGTCTCTCTCTCTCTCTCTCTCTCACTTTCCCTTGCAGAATAAACACCAAGTTTATTTATTGTGGTAACATCAAAGTTCTTAATGTATTTTTTCTTTTGCAGTTTGATAGACTGCCATTTGAGGAGTTTTCAAGGTGGTTATTAAGAAATCCAGATGTGACCACCCTCACCAGATGGTTGCTGATTGTCAGTAATGGTTGCAGTATTCAGTTAACTGATAGTAGTGAGACTCCAACATTTTACCAAACATTGGCCAGTGTTACCCACTGTAAGTTTAACTATTTGATGCATTGAGAATTCCCAGCCAACAAAAGTGATTTAGTTTCTTTTTTTTTTAGAATTAAAGGGAGGTTTTTTAAGCTGTCAGTAAGTGGGAGAACCCCTAGTGTAATACTGAAGTTACAAGAAAACATAAATGGAATAGTAGTGCCTATGTACCTCCTAATTGTACAATGAACTGTTGTCTTGCCAACACAAGAAGCTGTTTGGTTATAATTTTGCAAAAAATTATTTTACCTCTTCTACGGAGCTAAATATGGTGTCTTATTATCCAACTACACCTAGACGAGTACAAATACTGCCATAGACGAGTACAAATATCACGCAGTATTTGTACTCGTCTAATGTAGAGTACCAGTTAAACAGGATTTGTCGCATCGTGCAAGCGAAGAATTGGATTGTAGTTACGAAAAAAAAAAACAAATGGCAGACAATTTGAATCATATTTCCGACGACGAAGAGTTAGAATGGCTCGCAAATATAGATCCAAGTTCATGAGATGAATCGAATGAAGAAAAACAGCTTGACGACTAGACAATTTCTTCATTTAATGAAGAAAATAGAAATAGCAACACAACAACGCGCTAATTCCGTTCTGCTTCTTGTACTTCTGTCCTGCACTCCCTGTAAATAAATATCCATGAAATTTGCCCACACTGAAATAACAGTTTGGCATGTTGGATAATAAATAACTTATTAGATGTTTTGTTGTGTAGTATCGCTGAGTATTTTTATTCGTTATTTGTATTTTGACTCACCCTATGGGCTCGTCAAAATATGGCACAACTCGTAAAAATACTCAGCGATACTACACAACAAAACATCCAATAAGATATATATCACCACCTTCCCCCACCTCAGTGATACTCACCCCACTCTAGTGATATACAATAGGATAAAATCTATTTTCGTAAATATTTCATCAACCCAAAGGCAATATTCATAATTTTTATTCCATATGGGTAATTTTAATTATCCTTTTTAGGTAACTCATTCATTGTAGAATAAAATAATGAATATTTAGTCTTAATTTGGATATTTTTTGCTCCAGTACAAGAGGCAGATATTATGGAGCTAGAGAAGAGATATTGGACACTAAAGGCTGGAACAAAAACTGGAAAATTTGATCTGGATACGTTCACACCACTAGTGTCACCACCCATTCCAAAGTGTTTATGTGAAGGTTTGTTGAATTCATGACTCTAAATACTTAATATTTAGAACGATATAAAGTCATCTCAGTAATTTATTCTCAGCAAGTCATATTGAATCTTGAGTACTTAACAGTTATTGTGGGTCAATTTTTTTTGTTCCTCCATTGTAATTTTGTATGATTCTGCTTGTCTGTCTGTTTGTTCGTTGTTTTTGTGAGTTTAAGTCATTGGCGAAGTGAGGGCTTGGTAACATGAGAAATAAATTTCAACTGAGGATGCTTTATACCAAGTTAAACAGTAGTGCACAACCAACATTGAGTCACCCAGTTTGAGTGAACAGGATTTATTGGCAATATTTTTATGGTACTTTGAATTTTGTTTGTATTCTAAAATTAGGCATATTTTTTCCTGGAGGGGTAATTGAGGATATTGCTGTAAGCTTTCAGGAAAGTGTATTCTAGTGTACTTCATAAATTCCTCTCAAAATTTGGCTTGGAACACCTTTCTATGCATCCCCAAGAATTTCTTGTAGCATTCCACTCATCCATATTGTATAGAAAGTTCATATTGTGGAAGTCTGATATCATTTGCATCCTTTTAGAAGTTCTTAGAAATAGTGTGGAACTCAGTGTAACTGTTTTTGTAACAATTTCATCCTAGGATTGTTTAATGCTTTTGATGAAAATCAAGATGGCCACATTGATTTTCGTGAACTAGCTTGTGGAATTTCAAAATGTTGCAGGGGATCCAATGCTGAGAGGCAAAAATGTAAGTAACTTATGAGACTGTGAAATTATTTCATGTACAATTTCTTGACTGAAAGATCATTTAGAACTCAAAGTGAAACCATCTGGTGACTTACTGGAAGTTGTTTAATTCATGTTGTCATGACTATGAGACAAAAATAATATCTGAGTTACAGATGGTGATTTAAAACTTAGAGCTAAATGATTGCTAGTGGAATGATCTACTTCTGAGCTACAGAGACCTTGTTGAAATGTAAGTGAATAATGAAGATCACATACATCATACATCCTCTTACTAGTTGGTATCTTCTTGTCTGATGGTAACTTGATTATTTTAACCAAGACTTCAAGGCTCCTTTAACTAAAGTATTTTTGTTCATTAGTCTGTTTTAGGGTATTTGATACTGATGAAGATGGCTTTTTGTCAAGAAGTGAAATTGAAGTAATGTGTAGAGGTCTAATTGAGATCAGAAAGGAAAGTGCTGGAGAAAAGGTATTACAAATGAGACTAACAGATTATTGAATTGCTCAGTGTAATACTTTTGCTAAAATTTTAAATGTTCTTTGTTGTGGGACTTTTAGGATACAAGTGCCATCTGGGACAAGGATGTGTCTTTGATGGCAATTGAAATCTTGAGTGATTGCAGCAAAGATGAGGTAAAGTGATTCTGTTTCAAGTATGTGAGCCACCAGCAAGATTGTTATAAGCACATCAGCTTCACATGTTGACTTGATCTGATCCAAAAAGTCAGTAATTAACATTTGAGTGAAGGTACAAGATAGTTCACCAGGTTTTTTATTAGGAATTCTTTCATCCTTTGGCGTAAGATTTCCTCGGCCTCCATACGTACATTTCTAGCTTAATTTGAAGGCCTGACTTTTTTCTAAAGGATGTGGAGCTTTTTCATGCTTTTTTTTGTCTATTTACACTATTTTCCTGCGAGAACATTTGCAGATCAAAAACTCTTTTTGACTCAACATAATTGGTATTTCTATTGATGTTGTGTTGTTTTACAAGATACATTTACTTTGCATTTATTGTACTGTAAGTAACTGAAGTTATTTTTAGTTGGGAAAAAAAAACCTAATTATGATTAGTTGTACTGTGTATTTTTATTGGTGAATTGGTGAATTTTGTTAATCCTGCTTCATATGATGGATATATCTGAGACTAACACAAAGTTTATGTGATGCTTAGGATGGTGAAATTAGCTTAGAAGAGTACAAGGAATGGGCATCAACACATAGATTTTCTCAACTGTTTCCCAAGTTGTTGGTCCAGGTCAGTAATGTTTATAGAATTATTATTTGTTATTTTAACTTCTTGAATGTTAAGGTTTGGTTGCCCAAGATCTTATGGTATATTGATTCTTATAACAGAAGCCTCTTTGTGAAAGTTGACTCCCCCAACTATTGAATTTGCATGTTACATTTTGTAGGTCTGTCACATTGTTTTGGGACTTAGACCAATTACAAGAGAAGTAGAACTTCAAGTTGTGAGGTTTGTTGAAACTTTTCAGTCTTGGGCTACTGGTTTGAGATGAAAATGTTTTTCTGCTTTTTTACATGGCTTGCCTGAATAATTTGGTTCTTCAAAATTGTTATCCTTGATACTGGCAATTCAAGGGTTTTTTATTCTTTTTACAGAGGTTGGCTTGAGCGCGAGTACCAGCATGACCTCAGTCCTGGTACCATTTGGTATCTTGTAGCTATTTCTTGGTGGCGCATCTGGAAAGAGTATGTCAGTTATCAGGTTTGTTGTTGTATTCTGTAAATTATACCTGACTAATAATACAATCAAAGATCTCTTAATAAAGACTTGTGAGCAGACAACTTGATGAAGGCCACCTTATCAAAATCCCATGCCCTGAAATTATATGTTCTCAAATTATCATCTGGTTCTGGCCTCTGAAATTATCTTTTGTAAATATTCCTGTGTTCAATGAGATAGAATAAATATATGAAAATCATATATTGAACTGCGGTATTTGATACGTATGATGCACGATCCTCGCAGTAGATAGCGCTATTTAAGCAATAGCGAAATTGCTTAAATAGCGCTATCTACTGCGAGGATCGTGCATCATACGTATCAAATACCGCAGTTCAATATATGATTTTCATATATTTATTCTATCTCATTTATCACTTTCACGGGTTCATTACGAATCAACTTAACGGCCTGCTCTCAGTTGGCTTGTTAGCTCAATTGGTTAGAGCGCTGCACTAGTATCGCAGAGGTCAGTGGTTCGAGTCCCGTACAGGCCTGATTTTTTTCAGGTCTGAATTTCGCTATTGCTTAAATAGTGCTATCTACTGCGAGGATCGTGCATCATACATTCCTGTGTTCAGTCTACCCACATTCCATTTCTTTTTTTTTTTTCTAGAGGAGTCCTTCTCTGGTAGTGTAGTTAAAACTTCAAACAACCATCCAAATGGTCAGCTTGTTCTTCAGAATCTTAGGTTGGATTAAGTGCTATTTGATATCTGCATACTACTTTTATTGCAATTTTATAGCCTTATATCAGACGGTCATCCACGGGGAATCTTCATAAGAATGGTACATTGCCAACAAGAATAAACCAAGTTTATAATTCCTCCTCTGGCAACCAAGGACAAGCTTGGACTGGTGACTCTGTTTTAAAAACCAGATCGTTGGGACGACGCGAATCTCATCCAATGTACAACCAGGGTAGTAAGGCAGTTAGTCCAACTGGAACCATGAATGGTCACTGTTCACAGGGAACAGTAGCATTGGCTACACAAGCACCCGGTCCTGTTGATAATGTACCACTTGTAGAACCTGAGACAAGAAAGGTGAGCTCTGACAGCTCTTATTTGATAAAGTAAACTTTTTTTTCCTTTTAAATTAAGCCATGCACATGATAAGGTCATGAGTTGTTTATCTAAGATACACACGTAGCATCATCTGAATGAACTGTTTTAAGGTGCTTAACTGTCATATGTTGAGAAAAGCTAGTGATTCAGGAACCTAATAAGGAAAAATCTTGCTAATAAAATATTGTAATAAATATGTTGAATTTAACTGGTAAGCCGCTGATCAAAGTAATGTGCAGAAACCATAATAAATATACTGTTCTTAACAGGTGTCAATGAATTGGGTTGTGGATGCCAGTGTAATAATTAATCCAAAGAATGATTTAGTTACAAGTGTACATCTGTTACTTTAGGTTATGATTTTAACTGGTGAAGGAGGAAAGTTGAAGCGTAACATCCCTTTATGCAGAGGAAGGGACTTCGAGATCATACCAGAGCCTGTATGGAGAGCTCTTCAGCAGTGGTATGGGGGTGGACCAGCCCTTCCAAGAACGGTAACACTATTGTTACTAATTAAAAATTGTATCATTAATTGTCTGTCTTCTTGATTGTAGTGTCGACACAGTAATTCTACTCATTGGGTACTACATCAATTGTCTACTTCATTTATTTGTGATTAAGGTTGTGCAATTGTAAGAGACTCGTATCAGTGTCAGTGACCAACATGAAGCCAATGCTATTTTGGTCACTGAGCACATTTTATCTTGGCTGCGTAGTGTAATATTTTTTTTTTACTTTAATTGATGGAATTTTTTCCTTTTGTATACACTGTTGATGTTATAAATTTTGTAAATAGTGCATAACAATAAACTGTATCTTCCTGCGTTTTTTAATGCATAACTTTGTGTCCTTTTTCTTGGTATACTTAAATAATTTGTGATCCCACAAACTTGCACATTGGTACTGCATTCTGCCTCATGTTAACTTGAGTGCTTTGTTATTACTTGTCAAAAATGAGGAGAAATGTCAACAGAGTTGTGTTACACTAAAGGAGTAAAATATTTTATTTGGTTTGTTTTGTTTTGTTGTTTTTTTTGTGGGGGGGTAGTTGTAGAGTATGTCAAGGATCAGTTATGGATAATGTGCTCATTTTTTACAACTAGGTCATTAATGGTTTGCGTATTGAACAGGTCATCACTCCTACAAATGGTGATCCAACCCCAGAATTAGAGCTCTATCCAATTAGTCTGCGACTGTTTCGACATGCCCCTCCCCCCACAAGAGGGGGAATTACAACATGGACTGGAGTTGGATTTGGACTAAGTACCTTTGGGTTTGGTGCCAGTTCACTTACCACCCCTCATGCCCCACCCAAAAGGTACCTTGCATATGTGGCATCTTTTAGTCGGATGAACACATTACAACAGGTTAGTTGAATGGGAAGTAATGTTATTTTCTGTAGTTTATGTAAGTGATACTTCGTTGTTGATGTCAAAGGCACTGAACAGAGTAAGTTCTTAGGCATTGTCTCACTCTTGGCTATTCTGCTCTGGATCGATTGATGTATGGAGGATTTTCTGGCCGTAAAGAAAATTTATTTGCATGTGTGTATCATTTCCATTCTAGATTATTTTGCATGTTTTACACTTCTATGTCACTAATCTATTACACGCCACTTGTGTTACTGCCATGCACCTGTAGATTATACGATTTAATATTTGTTACTTTCAGGTTTACGACTATCTCTGTGCACGGCTCAGACTCCGTATAGAAGACATGAGACTCTGGAGTTTGGAAGATGAGGTATTTATGTAGTGGAATTGTTGATCAACAAACTGAATGACCAAACAATTGTTTCATTTACTTATGAAATTACTGTCCGCTTGACTGTTTAACTTGTTATGCAGTTAACATCTGTGAGAAATTGCCTTGTCTTGGCAAATTAGAGAGATTCAGTTTCTCATGGCAGATTATATTCTGTCAATTTAAGTGAAAAATACATCATTATAGGAAAAAGAAAAACAACATTGTCATTAACATGAAAGTAAGTCAGTGAATGTTTTGTTAGAATTACATGGTCATTTGAATCCAGAATGTCAGGACCCACTTTATAATTTGAACAGTGCTAATTTGAATTAATTTTATAAGCTTTTTTTCTGTTTTGAGTCAGTTGAATTCACCAATGTAATTTACTTTATTGTTTGCACAGAATAAACTACGGCTTTTAGAAGAAGACAGTTCTTCCCTGGAGAAGTTAGGAATCACTGACAACCATGCTGTTCTTATTGAAGGTGTGTACTTTAGGCCAACGTTGAACATCCTGCGATCATGTGTGCCATACTCTCTGTTCCTTTCCCACACAACCTACAAGTGGTGGTGTTTGCAGGGGTGGTACCAATCTTATAATAGGATTATACCTTTGTTGGTAGCATCTGCTCATATAGCTCCATCATACCCACAATCGTATGAGTCAGCACACGTTGCCAGGTCGTCATCCACACAAAACATTCTTGTCTACTCAAGTCTTCATCATACCATCTGGAAGTTAAAAGCTTTCCTTGCCACCTCTCTCCTCTGATTTTTTTGGTGTACTGACCTCTAACTCTCTGCTTTAACTTATCCTTAATCTTCTCCTTCAACACTTCCTTGTCTTCCTCATCATACAGCTTCAGGTAGGGGTACAACAAATTCAGAGAGACCCCCAATTCTTCAGCAAATTTCCCTGCCTCTTTCATGAGTGACCTTTGCCCTTTAACAGCAGCTTGTTCTTCAAAAGCGTGCACTAGACCCATGATGGGATCTTCATTTCTGTATAACTTAACAGCTGACTTAATTTTAGTCTGCTTGTATTTAGCCTCCACTGACTTAACACCACCACCCCCCCCCCTTCCCCCCAGGGTGTCTAGGGAGATACAAGAGTGCGGTTGACCCAAGTGGGTGCTTCCTGCCATTCTCGCAGATGATTTTATGGAGATTCCCTGTTGATGTTACGAAGGTCAGTTACACATCATTGCTGAGACCACATGGGATATGACAACACCGGCAATGCAAGCTGGTTGGTAGCCGTGACTTTGTTCTTATCCGAGAGGGGTTAGACCAAATAACTGATAACCTCTGTGAGTAAGCACGAGCTGCAATGTCTAGAGCTAGTTTCTCCTCCTGTAATGGGCGCTCCAGTATTCCCAAGAAGCAATGCTGTGCATCTTCTTTCAAACAGTTGATTGCAGCCTGACCATCAGTGAACCCATTTGAGGTCTCAGACACTACTCTGCGCTGTGCGTGCAAGACATTGCACTTTTTTGGGTTCCACTAAAGTCCTACATTTTCCATCACTGTTTTCGCCATCTTCAGCACCCTGTTCAGCTTTCCTTCAGACGTTGTGAACACCTTAAGATCATCGACATAGGGGAGATTGGTGACCTTGGATGCAATAGGCTTTGAAAGCCTATACCCTTCAGCGGAGCGTAACTTCATGCAACAGGGTTAATGCTTAGAGTAAACAGGCGCAGACATAGTGCATCCCCCTGTGGGAGGCCTCTGTTGAACCATATGGGTGGTGACAGTTCGTTTCCCTTCATGGTGTGTGCTGCAATCTTTGTGTTCCAGCTATCACATAGCTTACTGACAACCTGACAAATCCATTTCGGAAACTTGTGGAGCCACATGATCTTCCTCAACCAATCATGGTCAATACAGTCATATGCCTTGTGCACATCTATCCATGCAACACTGAGGTTACGCTTGTTTCAATGACAGTCCAACGTAACCATACGATATCATAAGATTATCATTTATTCCACTACATTTCTCTTTTGCTCCTCTCTGGCTCTTTTCCATTAGCTCATACTTGTCCACATGTTCATCCATAGGACCCAAGACACATGGGGTGAACCACATGTATGATGTATTGAGGCATGTAGTAGGGCACTGATTTTCACTTGTAAACTCGCCTGGCTTCGGTAACAGACTGGTCTTTCCCTCTGTAAACCATTCAGGGTGTGTTGTTAAGGTATCTGCAACCACTTTAAACTCAGATACCATGCCTTCATGTAGTGAGTATGCACATTTCCACCAATAGTTTACTACCCTATCCGGACCTGGTGCACTCCAATTCTTCTTTTTCATTATGACCTTAACAGCTTCCACCTTTGTTAGGCCCCAAGCCTCTTTCACTAAATGCAATCTCTACTTCCTCAAGCCACTCAGCATTTTCGTCTCCAGACCTATTCTCTTCCCATAATGCTCTCCAAAACCCTTCGGCTTCATTAATGTCACTAAACATGCCCTTATTTACTCTATCCTGGTTTTCACATTCCTTCTTGTATTTTGGTCAAGCATTGTCTGGGTCTTCTGCGGCAATCTTTGTGATGGTTGTATGTATGCAGCCAGGGTCTTCTGTAAACTTGCAGTTTAGTTGTTTGGCTTCCTCTTGCCTTTTCCTTCTACCAAAACTAGCCTTTAATTTTTGAAGCACTGACTTCTGCCTCTCAATATAGCTCACAAGGGATGATGCTGACGACAAACCACATTCTTTTTGCAAAAGAGCACGGTTTTTCTTTCCCTTTTTGGTCAACTTCCAGTTTTTCTTTAGCCTCTCCAACTCTGCTGTTGCTTTAGAAATCTTTTTTCTCCCATCTCTGACACTGAATAAGCACTTTTCCAATTCTCACTACCCCGAATTTCCTTTGTCTCTTTGTCCTTTGTGTTCTTTTTCCATCCTTTCAACACAAGAAATGCCGCTACTAGAGAGTACAGAATACAGTTAGCAAGCCATATATACATGAACAGATTGTCCATAGGTGTCACTTTTTCCTGCTCCATTAGCACAGTGATCACATTATTGGTGGACTTTAGGTCGCTTTTAGTTGGCTTTTGTTTTATGCGTGTATCTATGGTCCAGTTTGAATATTCACCCGCACGCATGTCCACTAAAGCGAGTAACAGTGACGATTGTTCCAACAGCTCCCATTGGGAATCATTCAAGGTGTTAATCATCTCTTCAGGCTGATCTTGTGTATGCAAATTTGCAGGCTCTTCTCATCGCGGCTCACTAACTTCAGTCCTGTTTTCTAGCAAATTAGCATTTTATATCTCAGCAGTGATACATACATACATACATACTTTATTGACTTTCCCCAAGGGGCTTTTCAAAGACAATGTTATAAAAATAATCCTATTACAATTAAAAAATCCTATTTACAATTGAAGATGTTTTAAAATCTGAATGTTCTAAAAGAAAAATAAAAGTATACAGTCAAATATACAAATAAAATTACAACTCTTTGAGTAATTTGGTCCTTAAACATTTTTTAAAAACATTAATGGAGTTGCACAGTTTAGAGGAATTATCCAAAGAGTTCCATAAGTTTACAGTTCTATAGAAAAATGTTCTCTGACCGCTAGCTGTTCTAAAGAATGGAATTTGCAAAAGCTGCAAATTTCTGGTGCTACATCAACTAACCTCGGCTCGCTTTATGAATTTTGATGAGAGGTAATCTGGAGCCTGACCAGTCATGCATCTAAAGGCCATAGTAGCGTTCCGGTAGTAAAGCTGGCTTTGAACTGAAAGCCAATTTAGTTCCTTGCGAATTGGTGTAACGTGGTCAAATTTATGCGCACTACTAACAATGTGGCATACGAAGTTCTGCACCGCTTGTAACTTGTTAACATTACATTTTGAGGTATTTGACCAAACATTGGAACAATAAAATAACCTGCTGAAAACTAAGGAATTAATAATCATCAAAAGTGTACGTTTGTCGGAAACATGCTTGACACGGTTTATTTGGCCAAGGCGGGACATGCACGAGGAAGCGGTCTTAATTATGTGTTCATCGTAAGTTAAATTAGAATCCAAAATCACACCAAGGTCTTTGGCGGTGTCAGCGGGGTCAATGTCCTCACCCATAAAGGAAAGTGAGCGAAATTGCAATTTTGCACGCATCTGCCTGCTGCCAAATATCATCAGCTTGGTTTTGCCAGGGTTAAGTAACAATAGCGCTTTATACTATTACTAAAAATAGATTTTGCTACGTGATAATCTATGAGACCCCCTGCACAGACTCAGACAAACATTGCGACCAGCTTAATGAAATGTATGAGCGAGAGCTGTAAAATTAAAACAAAACGACGGAAAATTTCGTCAAAAAATGACTTGGCGTTCTAAAAGGAAGCGGTGTGGTTGGTACCAAATTCTGTTGTTGGGGTGAGTGTAAGACAGACTCAAAATATGCAGATAAATGGCCAAAATCACTCAAAGAGAGAAAGGAATCGTGGAAGAAAGTATTCATTCCTACCAAAACCTTCGTGAGACATGGCAAAGTGCAAGCGTTGGCTAGCGGCTTGTCCATGTGAGTTTTTTTATGGAGAAAAATATAACAAGAAACACTTAAGTTATATTTGTGCTCTTCACTGGCCCGCCGAAAAAGGTCCAACAGCCGAATTTCCCGATCCACTGAAGGCAAATCTTAGACCAGCGCAAGTAAGTTGAGCACATGCTCCTAAGAGGAAAGCACCGAAAGAAAGAGAAAATTCAACGTCAAAGAAACAGAAATTATTCAATGACAACTGCACGAACATCAATTACATAAACTACATGAACTGGCATTTAATAGAAACACAACCAGTATTTAGCGCAATATACCACAATCGGCCGCTCGTATCTTACAAAAGAGGGCGATCGCTCAAAGACATACTCGTGAGGGCCAAACTTTGAACAGGCTATTCTAAACACTCGCTAGGGAGTCGTGTAGGCCTGTCAACCCCCTTTTTACATTGTATGCATCAGAATTTTCTTGAAGAACTTTGGCAGCAAACCATTTTCCATGATCGATTGCCGGATCAAGGGTGTGATAATTCCCGCATCTCACACAGTCTGTACAAGATCTTCTCGTTTACCGCTTAATTTTAAGCCCATACATTTTAACCACCGTTTTAGCTGGTCTGCAGTGTATTCTTCCGGTTCTCTTTCAAATTTGGAGCCAGGAACGCTGTCCTCGTCGGTCAGAACTGTAAGGGAATAAGCGAACTACTCGCCATTTCCCTTGGAGCTCTCAAAGAAGTAGAGTTTGTTTGTCTGAGTCACGCGGGGGGTCTAAAATCTCATGACGTCATTAGTATAAAGCGCTATTGGTTGTTGGAACACCATTCTCCTATTTTAAACAAGTCTTCCAAATCAGCAATTGCATCCAGGTTGCCTTTAAGTTCGAAGGAAGTGATGAGTTTTGTATCATCTACATAACTCTGAGTGCTGCATTTCTGTGGGATCGATGGAAGATCGTTCGTATATATGCTAAATAGTAGTGGGCCTAAGATGCTTCCTTGAGGGACGTCGTTGATCACAGACAAAGGCTCAGATAGCATTGAATGGATTCGTACTACTTGTGTCCTGTTGCTTAGGTAACTATGAAACCATTGGAGAGCGTCACTGGAAATTCCAACATCTTGCAATTTTAAAATTAACGTGTCGTGATTGAAGCTATTGAAGGCTTTGCTCATATCTAATAGAACAACTGCCGTTAACTTCTTTTTGTCAATGGCGTTAAGAATTGTGTCAGTTGTTTCAATCACAGATGTTTTGCATGAATGCCATCTCTTGTTACCGCTTTGGCTCTTTGATAGGGTGTCATTCAATTGCAGATACGAGGTGAGCTGATTATGTACTACCTTTTCGCAAACCTTTGATAAGACTGGTATAAGTGAGATGGGTCTATTATTGTTTGCCTGTTCCTGGTCGCCCTCTTTTGGGATTGGTGTAACCACAGCTGTTTTCCATTTTGATGGAAAAACACAGTTTTGAAAGGATGCATTAACAATAGACGTTATTGGATGAACCATTGGATTAAGACAATCCTTGATGATACAAATCGGGATTTTGTCTATCCCTGGGGCCTTGTTTGAAGGCATCGCTGCTATTATACATTCTATTTGTTTATAATCAGTGGTATTCAGTGTGAACTGGTCAGAGAGAGCATATTGGAGAGAGCGTATGGATTAGGTTGCATTCATTAGCCAGGGACGTAATTTTGTCAGCAGTGCTCTGACCAACAGATAGGAAAAGCTGATTAAATTCGTCTGCAACAGCTTTGTCGCTCTTACTGTATGTTCGCTGAGATGTAGATTTACTGGAGATCCACCAGCGAATTGCTTTCCAGATATTATTGGTGTTATTTGGATTCCTCTGGGTTTGTTCGGCAACAAATTCATGTTCAGCAATTCTGATTTCCCTCTTTACTTCCTGTCTGAAATATCTGTAGGTAGTCCAAGATAGCGGATCATTTGTTTTCTTTGCTTTCTTACGCCAATCATCCCTGATCTTCATCAATCCGCGGATGTTGTCTGTTACGTATGGATTTGGTTTACAGCGTGCTTTAAAGGTTTTAACTGGAGCATGGCGGTCGAGTATCTCAGTAAATAGCGAATCAAGTGCATAAAGTTTGTGCTCGACATCGTCGAAAACATCAACTTTGTACCATGGTGCCAGTGATATGTCATTGCTGAAATCAACAGGACTGTAGTGTTTAAAACTTCTGGTTGTAATATAGATGGGTTTGGAGCGCACCTTCTTCAATTTTAAGGTGACATAAACCAAGTCATGGTCTCTAATAGAGCTTTCCATAACTGTGGCTGTTTGAACTTGTCTTGTGTCCGATGCAAGGAAAACATCTAGAATTGATTTCAAAGTCTCTGTAACTCGTGTTGGCGTGTTGATCAATATTGACAAGTTATAGGAATGGCAGAAATTAACAAGGGCATTAGCTCCAGGATCGTTGCTATTCTCAAGTCTGCAGTTCAAATCTCCCAATAGATAAATTGGAACATTGAACGGCGAGCCATAAATAAAGTTCTCTGTGAGATCTGAATCGAAACAAGATAACGATGTGTCCGGTGGTCTATAGGTTGTACAGACAATGAAAGACTTCATGTTCCTGACGAGGACTTTTAGCCACAGTTGGTGAAAGCCAGAGGCCGTGATAAGAGATATATCACTCAAGTACTCCGTCCTGTAATTTCGTGAGACATAAGCACCAACTCCACCGCCAATCTGCACCTGTCGGTCGATATGGTAGATAACATAGCCAGGAATTTCTATTTCCAAATCTGTAACTGAACTGTTGAGCCATGTTTCGGATACGGTAAATATGTCAAACTTATTTTCCAGTACCGCTTCCTTTACAAGAACGAAATGCTCACGGCATTTAAGCGAGCGAACGTTAAGATGTGCAACCTTCACATTGCCATTTGACATTTTAGACTTGTTTCTAATAGAGCTGTTTGCTGGTCCAGGGGTAAGTTCAACATCCTGTAACAGTTGTATAACAGGGCTAAAAGTCGAGGTTGAATTGGCATAATAGGCTGTAGTAACGTTTGCTCGTTTCACTCTAATAGTGACATGCATGTGTGCCCGCCATTTTGTACAGAGTCTCAAATCCCAGTTTGCCACTTTAACCGACGTAGAGTGTGGGAAACGTAGACCAAAGTACTCATTGGTAAAAGATTAGTCTAGTTTATCTTTCCTCAAGGTATGAACAAGACACAAGAGGAGTACAAGTCCAATAACTTGGGAGCTCAGAATCACACATCCGCCCTCCATTATGATACAATTACAGTGATGTCATCATGATTTAAATCTTGTAGTAAACTCGGTTCACTTTGCACTGGCTCGCCTCATCCAATCCCTGCATGCGCCATATCTACAACACTAACAAGAGACCTCTCGAGTCTGGCGGCCTGATCCCTTAAATTCTGTTTGGTCAGAGCCAAATTACCATATCCCTTCTCTATCCACTGAGCTTGCATCGCTTGCATATAACCCATCTTTCTCCCACTTTCCAACCGTGGTGGGTTGTCCGACTTCACCAATTCCAAGGCAGTCTTTTTGCACTCCATCAAATCGCTGTTCATCTGTTCACTCTACTGCAACCTTCCATTTGCCTGGTGTTGTAGTCATCCTTCTGCCATAATAAAACAACTCACAAATCCAACAAAATTGAATGTAGCTAACAATTCCCATCCAGAGACACCTCACAGTCTCGCAAAACAGCTCAACACACAGCAAAGTATCCTAATCACTTCTCACAATATGCTTTGGCGCTCTGAACTTGGGTTGCTTTCGAAAGGAGCTGACTTTAACAGATAACCTTAAAGCACGTCCACACTACTTGTCACCATTATTATTATGGCAGTACATACACATCTGGGTGCCAATCCTACTCACTCAGGCTAGGTGTTGACGGTTGTAATGTTCAGGAGTTTGCTTATACAGTTTGCTTACAGCTCGCTTAGTTTGTTCGATTTCCTAGATTTTCTGACATCCCGTTCTCACTTTACAGTGCATAATAAATACTCGAGTCTATGTCTCCTGGGGCCTTGGGCGTGGACTTGGAGGCCTGGACACTACAACTGTGGCCAGCCTCAAGTCTTATTTACATACTAAAATTACATGAAATTGCTAATCTACTTTAAAAGGAAAAAGTCACAAAATTAATAATTTAAATAAATAATGTATCATAAAAACCTGTATGAGTCTTTAAGTAGCTCTTTGGCGGGCATGTGCGAGAGTTCTAAGCTAACTAAGAAGCTTAAAGGTTCTAGCGATGTTCAGACTGGCGCTGAGGACAGCTTTCTGCAACTGACGAAGGACTTCTCTCCCTCTCTTTGCACCTAACAATTCTCTAACAGTCCTTCCAACATTCTTAGAGTATCCCCCTGAGACATCTACAATTTTGTTGACTTGACGTATCTCGATTCCAGGGTATTGCTGTTTAAGCTCCCAGTGTAGAGCAGCATACTTTTACTATTATTACTGTTACTATTACTATTATAGTTCGAAACAGAGATATGAGTTGGCCAGAAGAAATGTCCTCCCTAGCGAACAACAGGAGTCTCAGGGAGAAACTCAATTTAGGTAAGTATTAACATGCAGTTGAAAATAGTCTCAAAAAGATCAATGTTACATTTAAGAGGTTTCTTAAGTTTTCAATTTTTTGACAAATGGTTGTCAATATTGGAATAGTTGACTTTAGCCAGAAAGAGTTTTTACAGATGTTGTAAATAAACTGTGAGAAGGTGGCATTATAGGTGTTGGCATTATGATACATGTTGTGAATTTTGGTTGATTTCCTGCCACCATGAACAGCAGTGGGTGTTTTTATTTGGGCTGTGTACGTTGTGAAGGAGCAGCTTTGGTGAGCACTAAATCTGTTTTGACATTTATCCCGTTAGAACCCACAGAAAAAGGAGCCACAGGCCTCAGTAACTTGGGCAACACATGCTTTATGAACTCTGCACTGCAGTGTCTCAGTAATACCCAGCCCCTGACACAGTACTTCACTACTAAGTGCCACTTATATGAACTAAATAGGTATGTACCTTCCTAAAGAACCCAAGAAAACAATTTTAACCCCATATGTTAGCTTTTCTCACAAGAGACAAACCTTTAGGCAGGAGGGTGTTAACTTGACACAACAATGTATATTTACCTTAACTTGTGCACAGGGAAGTGTCTGGTGGTAATTGGTAATGAATGAATGAATGAAAAACTTTATTTAAGTGTCTATGTTTTTAGCTATAAGCTAATGGGGGACACAAAAAATTTAAAAGTCAAATACATTTACATATGTAGATGATAGTTATTTACAGTAGATAATTAAAAAGATTATTAAGTTTTTTAGTTAAGTTTTAAATTTCAACGAGAGTTGAAAGGTCGACTTTTTATTATGTTCTTCTTGAACGAATTTAGAGTTTCTATCGTTCTTAGGTGTCTTGGTAACTTCAACCAGATGAGAGGTCCCATATATTTAATAGAATTCCTACCAAATCTTACAGTTTTGAATCTTGGCAGTTCGAAGTCACTGTTCCGTAAATTATATCGAGTGTTCTTTATATTAAATAAGTCAGAAATATTCTCAGGTATGAGACTGTGCTTAACTTTAAACATCAAAGTGGCAATGTCTTGTAGGCGCGGATTGTTCAACGTCGGTAGTTTGGCGCGACTTAGCAGTTCTTGATAGGACGCTGATCTAGTTTTGTACACTGCCCTACACATCTTGACATATGAAGATTCAATTGAACAGAAATTCTGCGGTTTGGATAAATTTTCATTGTGAAAAATTATTCAAAACCACATTGGATCATCTCTTTTTTTGTGTCTTGATTTTGACAATCTTATCTTATTTCAAATTGTGTTTTATAGGACCAACCCTCTTGGTATGAAAGGGCACATTGCACGTCGGTATGGAGACCTTACTCAAGATTTGTGGAGTGGCAGCTCTCGCAGCCTAGCCCCACTAAAACTCAGGGTAAGTGTATTCATCCCAATATTTGAACTATTTATGTTAGATATTTTCTGTTACTTTATTAACTGAGTTTCAAATTGATAGTAATTTGACCAATGTTATTTGTCTCTTAGTGGACAATAGGAAGGTATGCTCCAAGATTTAATGGATTTCAGCAACATGACTCCCAGGTCAGAGGAGAGGCATTTTGTAAAATTAATATAGAATAGTAATTTTATCAGACATTCTATGATTTGCAATGATATTTTAGACACTGATCACTAAAAAGAGTGTAATTGCAGTAGCCCTTTTAACTGCCCTTTTACATCCAAAAAAAATATGGGCCAAATCACTGAATTTTGCCAAGAAGTTCTACAGCAAACAAGGATGCTAAATCTACCATTGATTTTCCACCCCCTTGCCTCTACTACACTTCTACTCTTAGCTGCTTGTGTCATGAAATTATTTTCTCTGAAATTCATACAGTAACTGTTTTAATGATTCACCTACATGTAGCAGTGTTGATTTTATACAATGTTGGTTGGAGAAATGTGATTTTATCAAGTCTTGTATTCTGATACCTATTATTTACTTTTCTTTGAAAGGAATTCTTGTCATTCCTCTTGGATGGTTTACATGAGGACTTGAACAGGTGTGTTCTACCTTCTTAGCTAAAATGAACCTTTTTCTGGACAAGATTGTGTAACATGTTTTTTTTTTCTTGGACAGTCGTGACATGTCTCTAGGAAGACTGAATAGTGATGTTTTTGTTTTCCCTAGAGTTCAGCTCAAACCATATGTTGAACTTAAGGACAGTGATGGCCGACCAGATGAAGAAGTAGCGCATGAGGTATCTGTAGAATGGATTTTTTTTTATAAAGCTAACAATCTTTTTTTTTAATACTAAAATTAATAGGCCATCCATGCCATTGTATACAAGAAAGGTTCAAGGAACAAGGAAGTACCAAACAAGTAAAAGATTGTCCTTCTTATGACTCTGTATCTTCAAGTGGCACTGGCAACAAGAGGGCCTCTATGGTACTCAGAGGGGACAAATTTTATGATTGTAATGGGGTCATTCATTTTGTTTAGACAAACTAATGTAACAGTATGAGGATGAGTTTTTCTTTTTTGTTTTAAAGAACAAAATTAATCCCATTGTGTTAAAATGTGCTTACATACAGAATATTGATTTTTGATTTGTTATTTTTTCAGGCCTGGGATAATCATCTAAAGAGGAATCAGTCAGTTGTAGTGGACCTGTTTCAAGGCCAAGTAAAATTTCAACCTTTTCTCTCCTTTTTTTTTTTTTTGCCTACAGAACTGCTATGCTTGCTGCCTCAAAATGTGATTTTAAACTCTCTCTTAATTTGAAATGTATTGGTTTTGCATTGAATCAGTTATTATGAGTGTCACATAAGTGATTGTCAGTGGTTAATTTTCAGCTCAAGTCTCAAGTCAGGTGTTTGGAGTGTGGCTATGTCAGTGTTAGGTTTGACCCATTCACATTCCTCTCCTTGCCTCTCCCTATGGACAACTCTATATATGTTGAAGTTATTGGTAAGTTTGTTTGTAACTCACAAGTTGGCTGTCACAGGTGCTGCAGCCAAGGCTGCCATGCTAACTGGTGAGCTTGGCAGCCAGCTCTTTTCTCCTAGCTTTTCTGCTTGTGCTGCAACATAATCTTATGAAATTTCAGTTTGGGCAAGGGAAAGTCATAGGAAATAATTCACACTTCTCTGAGAGAAGAAGAGCAAGAATTGCTTTGAGGGACTGATGGATTGCACGTTTTCTTGAGTTAACTTGACTTTTGATCCTTGGTTGAGGAAAACACACACACACACACACAAAAAAAGGAAGGGTTATGGAAACTCACAGAATTTTATAAGCTTGGAGGGGTACAAACCCTCTATTTCCAGTTGTGGCAACCCTTCTAACATGGTACTGCAACGGATGCTGAGCAGTAGCTGACTCATTCTTTGGTTGAATTTCTATTGTGTATAGTTGTTCAACTGGAGGGGAAAACCCCCAAAAAGTACGGATTGCTGTTGAATAATGATGACAGATACAAGGATGTGAAAAGAGAGCTGTCAAAATACTGTGGGCTGATTTGCTCTAAACTTCTCCTGGTTGAGATCTTTGGGGCATCTGTCAAGGTAGGTAGCATGAAACACTGTTTTGATTATTTTCCAGTTGATCCAGAAATTGCGGGTTTTTGTATTCTGTTAGTTTGCTTGTCTGTGAGTAGACCCAAGCTTCTCTTGGCAGATTCCTTCATCAATTCAAATCCACAAATTATGATGAAAATACACTTAGCTCCTTTTTCTTTTTGAGAAACCTGGCCCTAGTAAACCCTTTTTAAAAAATACACAGCCTTCCCCTAGGAGGGCTTCATGAATTTAACTTATGTCAAGATCTCACTCTTCTTTTACCCAAGACATCTAAAACTCAGAAAGTTAAAGATTTCAGAACTCCGTTGCAGCTGGCTCCTTATTTGTTTGAGTTTTGGCTGAAACCGCCATTGAACTGAGAAGAGTCTATACTTTTGTAGATGCAGTAAGTCAGAGTAGATTCAGGTTTAGGTTCCAGATAACAGTGAAGTTCTCCTGCTCAACAGAGTCTTCCATCAGATGTACAGAAGATTCGTACAGCGTTAGCTGGGATACTCTATGCTTATGAGATCCCACTTCCAACAATCACTTGTGAAAATGATTGTGGTGGACCCAATTCTACAGAGGAGGACAAGGTTGTATGTAATTCACCTACTGTAGCATCTGAGGAGCAGCAATTTTGTGTTACGAATCATGATACAAACTGCCAAAGAGATGGAACTGTTTTCAGCACTGTTTCAAACAATGAAGGAGTTGAGAGGAAGGGAAGCAAATCTTCTGGAACAAACTCTGAAAACAGCTCGGAGGACAGTGAAACCCGGCTTCGAGTCAAAGAAGATTGGTTTGCAGATGGAAAAAAGAACAAAAAGAAAGTTTCTTCTAGTCCAATCAAGAGATTAAGTCCAAAACTGCGGAAAAAAATAAGCCCCAAGTTTGGGGCAGGATTTAGTTTGACTACAACGTTAAGGAAGTCTTCTTCATCTTCATCCTCAACAGAATTAGCTGAAGGGCATTTTAATACAAATTCTGATTCAGGCATCAGTTTAAGTGTGGAAAATTCTCCAAATCACCAAACTGTTTCTTCGCCTGGAAATGTTAATGCTGCTTCTGGACATTCTAGTGTTTCATCAACACCTGCAACAGGACCTGCACCATATTTGGGTTACTGTTTTAGCGGATTTGTTGTTGCAATGCACAGGAAAACAGTACGTTATTCGTTGTTTAGTTTGTCATTACTGAATCATTGCTGATCAGCATTTGTAGTTTTCTCTTAACATTTAATCACATTTGATACAATTTGCAAGGTTGTGAAGATGTTCTGCTTCCATTTTTCACAAATTCAATGTTGACAAAACGTTTCGCAGTGATGTACATGTACCTGAAAGTGCTCTGTCCCTGTGTTCAGGGCCACAAATTAGAACGACTCACGTTGCTATTCACTCAGCAGAAAGGCAGCAGTCAAGAGCGGAGTAGTAAAAGATTGATATTGTAGCACAAAATGATACATGCACTCAATCCGCTCACTCACTTTTTCTTTGTGTAGATTCGTTTAGATGCATATTTCCTTTCACCACAAAAGAATCGTCCTGGTTTGTTTGGAATCCCTATCGTTATACCATGCTCCTCTAAAACGAGGCAGTGTGAGTTGTATGAGGGAGTCTGGACTCAAGTGGCCAGGCTGCTCAGCCCACCAGCACCTGGAGATACAAACTGTAAGGATGGGTAAGTTGGTGTTTACTTCTGATCCAACAAGGTGTTGTATCTAAAGAAAGAAAGCCAATTTGATGTTTTCATCTGTATATAGCGATGCAGGGGACTATCCGTTTGAACTGCGGGCAGTTCAGAAGGACGGCCTTATGTGTGCTTGGTGTCCGTGGTACAGGTGAGCAGTCTTACTTTATTGTACCACCACATGATGTTTTTCTGCCGCTTTAGGTAATTCGTCAGATAAAAAAAATTGTCGAACATTTTTTTCAAACCTTACTTAAGTGTTCCCTATGAATGTCTGTTTCGAAAAATGCAATGGAAAAGATAGGTCATCGTGCTTGTTTTAAGAAATATGGTGAGCCAAACTTACCCCAATTATGCCTGCTTACACTAATCACGTGCGTCATTTCATCGGTTCACGGTATATTTTATATATTGTAAGAAATATACAACTTTTTTTAGAGACATGTTTCGGCATGCTTATGCCATCTTCAATCAATGAGTAACTGAACGTGAGTAATTATATAACAGACAAGTAGATGAATAAAATATTGACATCATACTGTAAATATTTTATTCATGTACTTGTCCGTTATATAATTACTCACGTTCAGTTACTCATTGATTGAAGACGGCATAAGCATGCCGAAACATGTCTCTAAAAAAAGTTGTATATTCTTACAATATTTATCCTACTTGCTACTACTACGACCTTGTGGAAATATTTTATATACTTGATAGGTAGAAAGTCTCAAGCAAATGGAACAATGCGATATACAGTTGTGGTAAAATCACACAATTTCAAACGCCATCGACTCAAAACGTTCCTCGAGTCGTTACCTTCAAGGAAAAAATTTCATTCTCAAGTAACAGGCATACCTTGTTCTTGGAATGCGCGCGCTTATTCACCTGATTATTTGATTTTTATGCGTAGTACAAGATGCGCCGTCCAATACTGAAGGATCTTCTTTATGTGTATGGGGAGCAAGAAAGGCGGTGAGGAAAGTCCAAGTCTTCCACCGCTTTACACTCCAAACAAATTTGTGAAAGAGTAGGCAGTGTACAGCATAGATTTCACAGTTTGCGATTCGTGCGATATCGGTTTTCAAGTTCACTTTAACGCGAAATTCATGAGTCGAATAATGAATTTCCTTGAATCGCATACTTGAATAAAAATGGGAAAAGAAAAGAGAGAACAGCATTATTTATAATTTGAATATATCAACAAAGTTGAAATGGTAAATTGGCCACCATTATGATTATAAAAGCTGACGTTTCGACCGTTAGCCTTTCGTCGGAGCGAATAGAGGAATTGTAGGTTGTGTGTGCTTTTAAAGGCAGAAAATGGAGCAACGTTATTGGTGGGACGGCTTTCCGTACTGCCTAAGTGTAAGGAAAGACCGCAGATTGCCATATGTTGCTTAGAATGATTTGGTAATTACCCAATCTGCGGTCTTTCCTTACACTTAGGTAGCACGGAAAGTCGTAAAACTCTTGAACCAAAGCTCATCTTTCAAACCGGCAGTCTAAATCCCACAGGTATCAACGAACGCTTTTCATTCCACTAATTTATTCTTGTTTTTCTCGTTGCCATGTTCCCACCAATAACGTAGCTCCATTTTCTGCCTTTGATGATGATGAACTTTATTCATGTGTCAATTATAAAATAGCAGTAATAAAACCACTAAGTAAGGACACAACGAGATAATTTAAATAAAATAATGAATAACTAAGTATTAATATACGATTAAATAGCATAAAATATACGAATAAATAGCATAAAATTTGTGGTCAGCAGAATTAGGCTAGGGGACCTTAAGACGCGGGGGGGTGGGGGGGGGAGGAATAGTCTGAGCCTAACTAAGATATAACTAAGAATCATGCACTGCAAAGACGTGGGGGGGGGGGGGAGATGAATTGTCTGAGCCTAATTAAGATATAACTAAGAATCATGCACTGCAAACCAAGCAGCCCACACAGCCACCATCGTCCATTAACATTTTCAAATCCATTCCTCTAACTGCCCTCTTAAAACCCTCTAGTGAATTCAACGTCCTAATACGGGAAGGTAGCTTAGCCCATAGCACAGGTCCTAAATACCTAAGGGAATGCCTGCCATAATTAATAGAGTTAAATCTTGGAATTTAAAAGCAGACACAACCCACAATTCCACTATTCGCTCCGACGAAGGGCTAACGCTCGAAACGTCAGCTTTTATAATCGTAACGGTGGCCAATTTACCATTTCAACTTTGTTGATACATTCAAATTATTTCGTTACCCCCACCGACGCAGCCCCAAACAGTTTCTTTAGAAACTATCAGCCTTTTTAGCATTATTTATAGTTGTCATGTATTCGTAGATGCGAAACAATATCACTTAGTCTCGTTTTCAACTCGCAATTCCACGCTGAATAACCCGCTTTGTTAGCCAATCAGAATGCGAGATGTTATTCGATGATGTGATTCTTTACTGAACTACTTTCAATATCGTTCATTGAGCTTACTTTATTCGGGTGTTTAGAATCCAGACATACTTCTTTCCATCCTGCCAACTATGCCACAATGTACGTCAATACATAGTCAGCTCGTCAAGTAGCTAGCCTGCTACTCTACTATAACAAGTAAATGACATTTAATTAATGTATGTTGATACAATATTCTGTCTTTGCTGACGGTGTAGGTTCTGCCATGGCTGTGTCATTAAATGCAGTGAGCAGGAGTTTGGCAATAGCAGTTCATACATAGCTATAGAGTGGGATCCAACCACACTGCATCTTAGGTACCAGAGCTCACAGGAAAAGGTGTCAAAAGAACACGAGAGTGTGGAGAGAAGCAGGAAACTGCAGACAGAACCTATTGACTTGTATGAATGTTTCAGAGCATTTACTAAAGAAGAAGAGTTAGGGGAAGATGAGCTGTGGTATGTACATGTCTGTGAAATTTTGACAAAGAGAAATTGTCTCAACTATAATAACAAAGAGCTATTTTGCTTCAAGGATTCTTGGGCTGAAAGCAACAAAGTTTAATAATCTGTGTGTGTGTGTTGAGTAAATTTACCAGGGCTTGTCTTTGGGGGGGGGGGGACTGGAAGTAAGTATCTCGACTGAACAACACCCCCATCACGGATGACCAATTTAAAACATTTGACTAACCAACAGCTCTCCGCTTGACTTTACTGAGGACTTCTGATCAGTTTGTCAAAATTCTAGTCACTTTCACTAGTTACTCTTACCAATAAAGCACGCGACAGTATGGGCTATCATCTTCCTTCACATATTTCCTTTCGCATCCCTTTCTATGGAAACCACTTCTTTAAAACTCTGTCTAAACCATTCCACCCAGGTATTGCAACAAATGTAAGAAACACAGACTAGCGGTGAAGAAACTTGATATCTGGAGTCTCCCACCAATTTTGGTAAGAATTTAGTTGTGCTATGGTTATTTTGTGTAGCAGTCCAAACTGGTAACTCAAATGACAAAAGATCTCTACGTGGTGCTTGAGTGTGTTTTTTTTCTTTTTTTCTGAGAAGGGATCTTCTTTCTATTAATGTCCTAGACGTTGTTGAAGTTGCTGATCCTAGCCGTCTGCATCTTTTAACTACTGTCCACTTATGTTGTCTGATTTGGTTCTTTAGATTATCCACTTGAAGCGGTTTCAGTTTGTGAATGGGCACTGGGTTAAGTCTAATAAAGTTGTACAGTTTCCCATGGAAGGGTTTGACCCTTCAGCCTTCTTGGCCAAGCGATTTGTTCGCCCAAACAGCGCAGGGAACTCAGAGACAGGAGTCACTACAGTGAATGTCAAGAGCAGCGAGGATCCTGAACCCGAGGAGGAGCCTGGAGACAAGAAAGAGGAAGCGTCCTGCAAGGGTAGCGAGGTGAGGCTATTTTGTAGGGTTGTGTACATGGTGGTTCTGAAGTCAGTGTCACAGTGTTGGTCACATAACTTGTTTTATTATCCAATTATGCTTCGTAGAGTACAAATAACGCACGAGAAGAGTACAAATATCACGTGATATTTGTACACCAGAAATATCCACGAAATTCGCCGCACTGAAATAACAATTTGGCGTGTTGGATAATAAATCTCTTATTAGACGTTTTGTTGTGTAGTATCGCTGAGTATTTTTACGAGTTGTGCCATATTGTGCCCGCAGGGCGAGTCAAAATACGGCACAACTCTTAAAAATACTCAGCGATACTACACAAAAAAACCTCTAATAAGATATATTTATTAATACGGTATATTTTAAAATGATTTGGATATATTAACAAAGTTGAAATGGTAAACTGGCCACCGTAACGATTACAAAAGCTGACGTTTCAAGCGTTAGCCCTTCGTCGGAGGACTAACGCTCGAAACGTCAGCTTTTGTAATCGTTACGGTGGCCAATTTACCATTTCAACTTTGTTGATATATCCAAATTATTTCGTTGCTCCCACCGACGCAGCCCCAAACAGTTTCTTTCGAAACTATCAGCCTTTATTCATTTATATTTTAAAATGACCTCAGAAGTGATACCCTATTTTTCACTGAACATCTATCAACTTGTACAAACAACTTTAAGAAGGGGACAAGAGGATAGTATTTATTTTATCGATTCATTGCCGTTGTAGTGAAATTTTTTATAGTGTCTCAGTCAATTTTGCATGTGGTTGTGAGGGTTACACATGGTTCATGGCTGCTTACACTTTGAAGAGGCTTTGAACTCTTTCTGTAGAATCTTACCCAGAATTCGTACTTCAATATTCTTCAAGTCGTACACAGTAGTTTCTTTTAAAAGTGACACCAACAGAACTGAGGTTTACTACATGAAATATATCCTAACAGGAGTCGTCTTCCCAGAGCTCATCTGGGGAACTGAGTTCCAGTCAGGTTGAACTAAACCAGACTAGCAAACCTCCCTCGCGCCAGTCCTCCTGTATAAGCCTCAACTCAGCCAAAGTCCACCCTGAAGTGATGCTGGAAATGAAGCCTGTTGGAGATGCCACCGGAAATGGAACGAACTCTGACGTCACGGAGCTAAATTCTGCAGACGAACGGAGAAGTGAAAGTGGTAGCATGGCGGCGCTAAGGAGTGAAGGTTCCCAGACAGAGACACCAACCTATTGTATATATGCAATGTCGGTATGTTTTCTTCAGTCTTGTATTTCCTAGGCTTTCCAGATACTGGTTGGGCGCTGTTAATAACGGAGCTACATAGCCACATGTTGAGATCGAATAACGGTTTTTAAATACCCGCAATAGAATCTGACCACATACAACATAAATGCATCGAGTGTACATCTCAAATATTTAATTAGGTTAAACGAGAAACGCCTTGAGAATGCGTTTGGTATGTTTCAAACGCGTCACATTAGTCTGGAACGTCGTGTCTCATTAACGTTTGCTTTGTATCCTCAGTGCCACACTGGAGTACTGGGAGGAGGACACTACATTTCGTACGCGCACAACCCAAATAACAGATGGTACTGCTACAACGACAGTAGCTGCAAGGTTAGTTGAGAGTATAAGTACGGAGGAAGAAAAGAAGAACAACTTTAAACTGAGAACAGAAGCTGTGATACAAAAAAAATGGCATAAACTTTGAGAATTTTTTCCATCTGCTTTCTTTTTCCTCCAAAGGTGGAAAGATAATCATGAGAATTTCAGACGTATGTAATGTAGTGAACGCGTATGAATCCAGAAAGAGCGGATTCCTTGTTTATACCGTGACCACTGAGATAGTTATCTGTTGTTCCAGGAATGTGACAGCACCAAGCTACAAAAAGACTCACCCTACATGCTGTTTTATCAGCAAGATGGCATGGACGAACGAGCATTTCTTCCTAACTTCAGTGGCCAAACACCAGATTCTGCAAGTGACGATGAGGAATACGAAAATGACGTGAAAAAACTTTGCATCTTGCAGTAAAATCCTAAAATATTCCACACAGGAACAAAACTAATTTAAATACAATTTTTGTATGGAAACTTTAATGGGATGAATACTTACGCAAATGTAAATTATCTAAAATGCTGTACATATATCAACATAGAAATTTTATTTTTAAATTCCCCCCTTTATCACAGAAATTAGGAAAGGAATAATATTAGTGAGTGTACCCGACCCATTATTTGTTTGTGTGCTTTAACTCCTTCAAGATTGTGTTCCAGTAATGAAATTGAAATAATTCTCAAAACTTAGCAGTGCAGCAAAATTGACAAGAGAAAGCAAGATTATTCATAGCTACGCTGTAAAGAAAGTTTTGGGGAATCTTGGCTTTGAGATTTTTTCTATCGAAAGTCATTAAACCAAAGTAATCCTAATAGCCCATCAAGATAATGGGAAATTTAATGAAAAGCCAATGATAATTCAAAGTATTAAATGGGCAAACTGCACGAAGAGCGGAAAATGCAAGTGACAAAGTCGTTTGCTCTAAGAATCACATTTCTTAAAAGACCGTTTTGGACATAGAAAGCTATTTTGTTTTCTTTTTTTGTTCATTTTTTGCGAAGTCTTAGTGACGTTATTATCTAGTTCACTACAGCCATTGTGTCACTTGAAAGACTGGAGAGATTTTAAAAGTTGTCCAAAGCAGTCGGGGGGACTTGTGTAATACAATTTATCTTGCACCAAGTACCAAAGCGTGGAAGTCGTTACTGTCATAATAAGCAGTCTGTGGCAGATGATATTTTCCCCTTTCCTTCTAATCTACCTCCATAGTTTTTTGTTACAATCCGTGTGACGTGTTTCCTGTTGATAATATTCATTAAACCTCTCGTCGTACGTTTGTACATCATTGTCAGAACCCTCTTGTTTCTGCATAGAAGCAAAAGTAATTAGAAATAGAGTACTCTTAAGACAATAAAACATTCTTTTGTAATTTTGCTGTTTGATTTCGTATACATACAATTTAGTTTCACAAAATTCTCCTACTTTCTAGCTCCACAGCATACTGCAAAGTGGGCTAAAATCCCATTTTGGGGGGAATCTTAAGAAATACAGAATGCTATGCTAGAACAATGACTTATGTGAGCATGGCTTTTCAGGTCCCAGGTTACATTGGTCACTTTTGCTCAGAGAGGAAACCATTTATTATATATGTTCTGTACTTACTGACTGATTGGGAGGGCTAGACAGGAAAATATTTGGTTCATGATGTACAGACCAAGCACAGCAATGCCCATGTCATCACTGAGAGCCACACTACCTTGTCTGGCCCGACTAACTCAGTCAACAAGCATTTTATCATATGACAACTTAGAGATGGAAATCCCCAAAAGATAAATATAAATATTAATTTACATAATCAAAATAATTTAATAATAGATATAAGAATAAATATTCTAAATGGGGGACATGTTAGATGGCCACACGAGGGAAAACCACTAAAAAGATTCTGTGAGTGTAGCAGGGTTAGATGGCTCTTTCCAAACACTAACCCTACACATGTCAGTTTTCACTATGGTTTTCTATAGGATAGCAATATATGGCAATCTGCAGTCTTTCCTTACACTTAGGTAGCATGGAAAGCCGTAAAAATCTTGAACAAAAGCTCATCTAAATCCCACAGGGATCAACGAACGCTTTTCATTCCACTAATTTATTCTTGTTGCCATGTTCCCACCAATAACGTAGCTCCATTTTCTGCCTTTAAAACCCTTTTTCTGCCTTTACAACCCACAATTCCTCTATTCGCTCCAATGAAGGGCTAACGCTCGAAACGTCAGCTTTTGTAATCGTTACGGTGGCCAATTTACCATTTCAACTTTGTTGATATATCCAAATTATTTCTATAGGATTGTGTGCCCTAGGGCTTACAGGTCATATGATATCACAATTATTTCCTTAACCCTACAGCCTAAAGGCTGTGACTTTAACAATTGCAAACAACACAACATATTGTACTCTCCACAAGCCAGTACCAATCGTGCTTGGGTCCTATAGGTATTATAAAAATCATTGGGACACCAGGGTCATTTCTAACCCAACTCAAGGGGGTATGTGAAATATTTAAAACCTCTTTCATGATGTGTACTATAATACATTACAAACCTGAACCAAATAACTAGGTAGACAACATCAGGCTTTCAAAGTTTATTTTTGACAAATCCACAGTTGACAATAAATCCTCTGCTGTTTCCATAGTTATACAAGAAAGACAAAAATATGAAACAGAAGTGATATGTACAAATCCTCCATCTTTGCTCTTCTAAAATATAATTCACTATTCACAGAAATTACAAGGGAACTTGCTGATTGCACTGGTGGCTTATATAACATGCAGATGAAGAGAATGATATTTAAATTATCTACTTCTTAGCATAAGTATTTGTTTCTTAGCTTTACCCTTTAGTAATTGTATACCCTTAAGTTACTCCAACATGGGAGCACCATATTAGAGATTGAATACTTCTAAGAAAAACGATGTTTTTTAAATATCAAAGTTATCTAACTCAATTTGTAATACTATCAAAATCTTTAAACTAAACTGAAAATTTAAATACTAGCTGGAAAAAGATGTGTTTTCAAATCGAACCTGTCATATGGCAAAGTAGTACTCTGGACTGCTGACAAAAAAATGCTTTGTTGTAATCACTTATCAATTTAGCAGCTACTTAAGAGATTTTACAATAATTTTTACAATCATGTAGCTGCTGCCAAAATTTATTTACAATTTGATTTATATAATAATTGACATAAAATGGTTTTCAAAGAGAAATTTACTAACATATAAAGCTGTGGTAGAAAGGAGTTAGCAAGATGCAAATCTACATAAATTGATTAATTTTTTTCATTATACTTGCATACTGAATAAATTAATTAAGTAAAAAGTTCCCTGCAGATAACATCAGGAAATTGAGTCAGTTTGCTAGACATAACGTCTCGTAGTCACGTTCGACGCACTAAAAACTACTATAAAACGAATACAAGAATTGTAAAAACGTGTAAAATGGTATATAAAAAGTCACTTGTAAAAATGTAGCGGAATTCCGCTACATTTTTACAAGTGACTTTTTATATACCATTTTACACGTTTTTACAATTCTTGTATTCGTTTTATAGTAGTTTTTAGTGCGTCGAACGTGACTACGAGACGTTATGTCTAGCAAACTGACTCAATTATCGAACACGTTCCTGGCCTCGGCCCACAAAATTTCATCACAACATCAGGAAAGCAATCAAGAAATTTGAAACAAAATGGTTCAATTGTATAAGAGCCTACAGAAGGTAAATCTACCAAACTCTGGATTGTAAAGATTTTAGTGAGCTTTTTGATATTGTTCCATGTGTTTGTGCATAACTTTCAAATGGTGATCGACTTTGATTGGGATTTGGGACAGGTTTCCTTGCAGGTCTGTGTATTGTTTTAGCTGATGGAGGTCTTTGAGCTGGAACCTAAGAAGCAAACAAGGAGGACACTTAAATTCAAGTGACACTTATATGATAGTTTAAAGAGCCAGTAGAGAGGGCGACAAGATCAGGTTCTTATTCATGGCAAAACTAACGAGGAAAAAGACTGGAAGACTAAAATTTCACACAAACTAAGTAATGAGAGCTAAAAATAGAAAACAAGCAAATAAAACAGAAAGTTACAAGTAACAACTCTAAACAATGCAATGGCAAATTTTATTCAGTTTCATTCTTACAACTTTTGCTTAGATTAATCTGATCCTTTTACTCACTGAATGTATGAACAAGATGGGACTATGTTATTGTCAAGTAAACCGGTAATTTAAGTTAAAATACATTTTACAAGATATGGTGTTCAATAGAAAAGCATGTTCTCAAGACAAGCATGTATGGTAGTAGGAGTTCAGAATACGGGGTCAGATTAGTTTAAACTTACCAAGCGAGCACTTGTAACTTGTAGAAGTTTGTCAGCACTATTACTGCGTGTGATGATGGTGTTCTTTGGCTTGACTTGTGCAGATATGGGCCTTGCACGTCCTGCTGGGTTTTGCCTTGGTGGGGACATAACCTGTAAAAAGGGATAAAATTTTCTGTGATTTGAGGGTATACAACACAATGAGTAAGAGAAAAAGAGGTAAAGAATTATAAGTAAAAGCTGACTGGACAACTAAACTGTGCTTACACTGTCATTTTCTAAGCTGTGCCTTCTCACCATACTCTTTCCAGCAGATGGTGATCTTTGGTGTTGTATCTTGGTAGTTCTTCCAAAAGCTACAGTCACTCCCTCACTCCTATGGACAGGTGATTTGACTGGTGAGCTGTGTATGGGTTGGTGTACCTGTGTCATGCTTGAAGTATGGGACGTGTAGTTTTCAACTTGTTTGAGAGGCTGAGACTCCCTTTCCTGTTGCCTTGCTTGCTCAGCAGCTTGTGCATGTTTCTGCTTCTGATCTTGGAGTAAAATCTCCCTTCTTTTTCTTCTGATGGTGGTTTTCTTCTGAATGATACTCTGCAAAAAATCAAGAGAGAGGCTTAAGTTTAAGATGTATCATGAAGTTACAAGAAAAAGTCTCAATTCAAAAGTTCAAAGCCATCAAACTAACTTAAAAGTCATTTTAAAAGCAATCCCAACTCAAAAGTAGACATCTCTATGACACCAAAGATGAAATTTAACTTAATACCAACCTCATAAAGTTTAACACGATACTCCTCCACGCTTAACTGAACATCGTCATTCAGGGCAGGAATCACATCATAGTCCATTGATGGTTCTTCTTCAGGATTGTGGAATCTTGCTACATATGGATGACTCAAAGCCTGCTCTGCTGTCAGTCGCTTCTCAGGGTTAAACTGAAGTAATTTTTTCAACAGATCAATTCCATCTGGTGGTGCATTTGGAAGGATTTCCTCAATACTTTTCTTAGGTTTACAGGCCATTCTGTCTAACACTGATGAACTATACTGTGACTTGATGCTGTCAATATCTGTGGTATACAGGAGAAAAGTCATGTTAATGGAAAATTGTATTGGCTAATCATTGTAAGAAAAAAAAATTAAAATAATTTTCCTCCTTAGCAAAGGAATTAAAACAAAGGGTGTAACATTAGTTAACACTCTGGTAACCAGCCCACTGCAATTCCAAACTGACACAGAAATGAGAAATTTTGCCAATAGCAACATTACCTTGTCTAGAAGGAGTGGGGATTATTGTCATAATTTTCTCTATTTGATCTAAAGTTGATGTTCCTGGAAATATTGGTTTTCCTGCAACCATAATAAAGTTATTAATAATTAACACATAACACAGGAAAGGTAAGGATGATTTCTTTTTTTCAGTTTGTGACATAACCACACCCAAATCCAATTAGGTAGTTGAGATACTCTTCTACTGAGTGGAAGAGAAGCTTTCAACTGGATTACTGGTATTTCATATACATTCTACTGACTGGGATCATTTGAATGCCAACCAAAAGCTTTTGGATTGGGAATGAAGAAAATATTACCAGCCTCCTGCCTCCTGCCTCCTGCCTCCTGCCCTCGGTTTCTATTTCATATGAGCAGAGAAGGCAGAGGAGGTTTGCCATGCCTCTTGTAAAGACAAATAGATTTGGAAATTCATTCATTGTTAAGAGTGCAAGGGAAGCATTTAAGTGATTTTTAAGAGTAGACATCTTTGTAATTTTATTATAGTTATTTATAGATCATTTCTTATTTCTTACTTGTTAAGAGATGCAATTCAGTTTTTTAACTGCAATGTTTTCTTAATAAATACAGTCAATCAATCAATCAATTCAGTTAAGAAAAAAATATTGAGAGGAGAGAGTTGGGCATTTATGAAGGTCTTCAAGTGACAAATTTGGAACTTACCTAGGAGCATCTCTCCCAAAATACATCCTAGAGACCACATATCTACGCCCTTTGTATACCTGAGGGGAAGAAATGATAAAATACATTAATTTTTATAATGAAATGAGTTAACACTGCTTGAGATAGGTTTAGTAACATGAAGTTGAAGCTCTTCAACTTGAAAAATTAAGCGATTCTCTTGCTTTACCTCGGTGATGCCAGCAGAATTTCAGGAGCTCTGTACCACCGTGTTGCCACATAATCTGTTAAACTAGGATCACCAGCTTCTTGCGTCATACTAGTTACTGATCTAGCTAGGCCAAAGTCACACATCTGCGACATGAAAATTACTCAATTACATGTAGCAAAATAAAATTACTATGAATGATTTCTACAATGGATATTTTTCATCTTTGCTCTTTTCGTTCCATAAGCCTGCTATCTACCGTTTTACAGCTAAATATTCTCTTTGTGTATCAATAAAATAACAACAGTACTATGTCTGCAAAACAGAATAAATGCACCAAAAGAACATGCTCTAACTGGAAAATAAATCAATAATGATGGCCTTGAAAAGAGGGTACAAATCTGAAATTATAATTTATTTCCACTATCATTTGATAGCAGGAAATCTTGCAATGTTTGAAAACAATTTATGACTTACCTTGACGAAACACTCTGAATCCAGAAGGACATTACTTGGCTGAAAGAAAATGGAGAATACCTTGTCAGCTTGGTTTTTGACTCAATCACCGAGACTTTCTAAACAAATCCTGAGATAATTTTAATCCCACCAACTTTCAGTCTGATTAATACAAATTAATGAAGAGAGTTTGGTGCTCCGTTAACAACCTCTTCCTAATCTCATTCCTGTTTGCTGGATAATGTTTAAGAAGAGGTTTAACTCTAATTTTCAGCAAACTTTCAGCATACCACTCAGCTGTGCAAGAACATTCACAAAAATTGTACATCATCAGAAAGATGTGCTATGAATTCTAATCAAACCTTCTGATCTCTGTGTATGACATTTCCGGAGTGTAGGTACATAACTGCCCTAGATATCTGCAGCACAAATAATCACAATATTACAAACCATATAGGCAATATAATGTTAATGAAAAGGGTTCTCTCAATTTATGTCACAGAAGGAATCAATTATCATTAGAAGGGAAAATAACACCACCATCCAAAACATTCTAAAGATGTTTAATGTACAACTTGCCAAAAGGGAGAGTACAATATAATCAGTAGCCCCTAAATTCTTAAGTGGAGCCACATTTGTCCAATAATTTCTTAAAAATGACTAATTCATGATAAATGTTGTCTACTGATGTTAAACAGCTCCTCAATACTGAGATCATCATTTCCAAATATATCAAGATTTTAAATTTAATCTTGAAAATGATGTGTAAAGTTTAATTAGTACAAAATATTTTTATCAAGAGATTGAAAGCACAAAAAATTTAAATTAGACTTCACAATGACAGTTTTTTTCTAATGACCTCAGAACAATACAGAAAACTCTTGAACAATATTGATCATGGGTGAGAAAAGCACATCATGCTCGGTGCCTTTTTTGACAATAAATTAAGTTAATTAAAAGCTTCTGGGAAAAGATTTTCTAAGATCTTTAGTTATTTGAGGCACTTGGATTAATGTGAGTGTTCCACTTTGAAAATAATTAGCATGATGGTTTTCAAAGAAATTTGGAGGTAAGTTAATAAAATCCAACTTTGACAAGTAAAGATTTTTGCTTGTTATTAGGAATAAAATGCATAAAAAGTCGATGACATAACATTATGACTCCTTGGTGTCTTCTTTTGGAGAAGTTACCAGAATGTTTTCCTGTACACTAATTTATTAAGTTGAAGTACCTCACCTGATACATAATATATCTTTTGTGTATATCTTTAAGAATGTTTCCTTTCTTTATTACATTGTGAAGATCAGTATCTGTGGTTAAAAAACAAAAGTTTAAAAAACACACTCATCTAATTCCTAATTTTGGTATAAATGTGTTAATTGTATTGATTGATAATATTTTCTGTATCCTTTCATAGTTATCAGTGATGTGCTGTAAAGCTTACAGGTGCTAACACTAGGATTTGACCACAAAGCTGTGAAATGGAGTGCAAGAACGAAAATTTGAAATGTTATAAGGATGTAAATAAAAAGTTACATATCATTTTTTTTTTTTTAAGAAAAGTCCACTGTACATGTGTTTTTCGTTAATGCACTGAAAGTCATCATAATACTTGAAGAAAATTTGCAATCAAAATCAAACTGCACCCAAGAGTTTGACACCTGAAAGAAAGTTCATAAAATTGTGTCGCCCTGCTCTCGATGTGGAGTACCCCTAAAACTTGAAGAAATTTATGTAATAATTACTGACTCAGAATAGATCTAGTCAATCAAACTTGTTCACTGAATTACTATCACAGCCATATGTTCTTGTACCATTTCCAAAGGATTGACTTAATTCAAACATCATGAGAATTATAAATATTAAACTTTCAAAGCACACTACTCAAGTTCCAGCCATAGGTATGAAAACACACCAAATTACATAATATTGAAAATGCCAGAAACCAGACAGTCCCACAAAATGCCATATTGTTAATTTGATTTGCTTCTTTATATGTCACGAATTCAAGAACGTGGTGAATTGCACATATTACCGTATGTTATCATTAACAACATGGCACGATGCTTTAAGGTTGTTGTACAAATTTCATTCCTTTATACATACAACGTTGTGTATTATTTTGGAGTAACTCATAGAATTGCCATTAGTTATTCGAATATCGGCTCTGAAACTAAAATACTCCACATTCTCAACTTAACTAAGAGAACTAGAACGTAAAAAATTACTCAATATAATCGAAGGAGGCCGAGCATGCAAATTACCAAAACACGATAGGAAAACAGACGCGATCCCATTTTAGCACAAACTAAACGAGTCGGCTATTGGCCCTACAAGAAATGTCTGTTTAAAGCAATATGTGCTGGAATATTCCACGGCTGGACTTAAAAAGAGATAAGAAAAAATGCCGATTTATTAAAAATGATGTTTTTATGCACATAAAATCATGGTTTCCACTAAGGCCTAAACTTTACTGAACAAATTCCGTGATTAAGATTCAAAACTCACAATTAATTCAAAAATTAACTTACCCATATATTCAAATACAAGGTAGATGTCTTTATCATTATCTGCTTTTATTACATTTAGCAGTTTTATGATGTTGTCGTGATCTCCAAATTCCTGGAATGAACACAGGACGCGGAAATCAACATTTGACGCAGAAAATGAAAGAGTACAGCGCTATTCAAATATAACTTCCTCTACGAAAACAAAATTTATAAGTTGTTGGAATTGACATACCTGAAGAAAACATATCTCACGAAAGGTTCTCTGAAATAAAAAGTAAAACACGATGATGAACAATAATTATAATTTAGTATTCTTTCGTACAGATCCAAATATTTCAGAGAAATAGCGTCCAAAGTACATAACGCGGCAAAATTAGTGTAGAACACATACCTGAGCGTCAGTTTGGTTTCTAAAAGCGTCAAAAATCTTTTTGACAGCAACGACTTCTCCCGTTCGTCGATCGATAGCTTTCCAGACAATTCCATAAGCCTAAAAACATTGTGAAACACGGTAAGAACGAACACGCCGGCAATTCTATTACTTGCGGTGAAACATGGCGCGCATTGCGCCAAATTACAACGACAAAAGCCAATAACTTACTCCTTTTCCCAAACGTTTTTTGATTTCGTATTTCTTCGTTATGTGCGTATCTATTTCAGCACTCATGATTCAAAAGTTCGTCACAGAGGACGGAAGAACCCACTACGAATTTCGACTAACTATAAGACAAAGCCGAGTTTGCATTGTGGTTTAAAACAGAACTCAATCGATTCTTTGTTCTGATTGGTTTTCGTAAATGGTTTATGCTAAATAGTTGCTATGGCACCATTGGAGACCGTGCTGATGTCATGTCATCTATTTTGGACCAATTTCATCGTCATGTAATTTGAAGTTTGCAGGACTGTAGACTATCCTGTTAGCCCCAATATTTCTCTTGCGAATGGCGTATAAAATGCCGAGTAAGACATTTAAATAGAGGTTTCCTTTTAGGTGAATGACGCAGTTTATAGGGAAAATGCGTAGATTCACATTAGCTTACCAGCCCGTGATAAACCCGACATAAAAAACTTGAGAATATTGATAAATCCTGAGGTCATGGGAAGTGTTCAGTGGAGCAAAACCAAATCATTTTTAAGTAATCTATTTTGTGATATCAGCTGTAATGAGGCTCACTAAATCTCGATTTATGTTTTAGTTGCATAATTCTATTTCGGAGTAACAAAAAGGGAACATTGGTTTTGTTTTTGTGTTCAAAGTTATAACATGAGTCTCGACCGTCTAGTGGATAGCTTAACACGGGGAGATCACATGTCAACATAGCGATCAATAAGGCTCTACGTCGTTCACTTGCATAAAAGGCATCATCAACTTTTCATCTCTCTGACTCTCCATGAATTGTGTTCGTGAATTTTTTGTAGTAAGCATCTAAAGCCAGCTGAAGTGCATCAATATAGAGCATTCTAATCTCGGTTGTGACGTCACAGCCCTTATACACATATTAATGTTGTTACTAATTGAATTTATTTTTTGATTCAGGAAATTATAACATGCTCCTCTCTGAGCAGAAGATTCTTCTCACAGACAATAATTCTTTGTTTCATTATCTTGTGGAAAGATCGCCGAGTTTGGCTTAACTGCACCGAACGAAGAAACTTTACGTGCAGATATATTACTATTGGTGAACAATTCTATATTTGCCTCAGTTATCTTAAGAGCTAAAATAGAGAAGGCCGCCACGAGTACCTTAAAGTTGAATTCTTCCACGAGTCATAAGACAGGTATGAAATCCTCTAACAAGAAACATTCATAGCTCACTCGTGTGGCATAAAAAAGGCTTAGTCACTTTGATATATGAAAAAAACAGCCAGTTGAAGTGGAACTCTCTCGTACACTCTACCAGTCTCAATTGATGTATTATTCTGTAAATCCCAACTGCTTACTTCTTTCTACCAACTGATTCCACTATCCTAAGTTTTAATGAAATGTGAAAGAATCAATAAAATTCGCTCCGGTTTTTTTGCGTAAGAGAATAATCTCAGATATATTGCGAAACTTATGATTCAGAGAAAATAAAACGCCACTTCTTCCTCATTGCTACTATGCTCAAGAATACTTATCTTATTTATATCATCAGTGCTTGGGACTCGAAAAATTTAGTGACGGCACTAAAATGTGTCTATCAATATTATAGTTTACTGTATTATTGCTGGCTACGAGCCCGCCGATCATCTAGGCTCCAGCGGTTAGACCTAACCCTAATTTGAGGCGCCTTCGGCACCAATTGGGTGCCTTTTCTGTCTGGTACACGACCACAAAACGCGGCTAACTTCACTACGGTGTAAGTCCGAGTGCAAATAGCTTGGGATCATAAACAGTGTACCGTGGGGAAACTAAGGAGACACGTTCCCTCTTTTAGACAGCGTGGGCTACTAGGCTCACCAGGTACAACACTGAAATACTTTTAATTTCCCTACAGTTTTTTATGTCTAACCGAAAACTCGATATTAAATTCAGAGTTTCTACCATTGATACAAAACCCACTGATAGACTCCAATCTGTGCTATTTTCAAAGAAAAATATGTGGAGTCTCTGTTTTAAATGGAATTGAGACGACCGTCACTGAGAAATAGGTATCAAAAATTGACAAATTGTGACAAAAAGTGACAAATTTACTTAATGTGCAGTTATGGCCTTACGTTTGTTGAGCAATTCATTCTTGACTTAATGCTAACAAATTTCGAAGAAAAAAAAACACAAAACCTGAAACAAGGAACGAAAAAACAGTGTCGTTTTGCTGTTTACCAGATATGCAATAACTGTTCAATACTCTGGCCAAGTTTTTGTCAGATACTACAAGTAGTTATTGATAGTTTCACGAGAAAGAAAAATAGCCAACCAAGTCAACATCTGCTATGACAGAGATGAATTTCAGGGCCCATGACTGCTTATTCCATAAAGTCGGGGCACTCCTTGGAAAGAATTCTTTTCATGCCTTCAAAATGAGCGTCGCAGAATTTTTGTCTTTCCCCTGGTCCGTCAAATTGTTGATGTACAAGCTTTGCTAATTCGTCTGGTATTTCAAACAATTCTTGTCCAGTCGACATTGCCAGGACCTAAAGAAAGAATAGAAAATATCGTTTAGTTCCCATCAAAGACTCAGAAAGGGTCCTTCAACTTCCACTTGGCGCGCACAAATTTGGTAAGGCTGTCACCTAATGAAAGTGTTATGCTAATCTACGAAATTCATTTCTTTAATTTGCTGAAAGGTTCTCTCACTTAATAAAAGGAAAACAATCAATAACCAATTTATTCTGGACACTAGTGTCCTAACTCCCCGAGCTTCTACTAACCAGAGCTTATTGTCATTGGCTCTTAGCTGTTTTAAGAATTAGAACGTTATTGTTTCAAGCCTCGCACTACACCGAAGAAAGAGTTTATCACCTCTGTAGTCTGATGCCCTTATACATATGGTGCCAGTCAGAGACTACATCATGGATCCCTGCTTTTGTTAAAGCAAGAATAAACCATAATAATCCGGCACATCTCACCTGATTCATACAGGCACGCTCTAAATAATAAGTATGATCCATAGCTCTTGCAGCATTGGGAGCCACCACCAGTACCCCGTGATTACACATAAACAGTACCGACTTGTCCCCTAGCTGCTTTGCTGTGCGCATGCCCTCTTCCTCGTCAGTACTAAGCCCACTGTACTCTCGATCGTAAGAAATTTGGTTGTAAAACAGACAGGCGTTCTGGTGGTACATTCCAAGCCTGGGATTTTTTAAGGTTCCTAAAATGAAGCAAGAATCAACGACTAAAAGGAATAAAAAACGATTCGACTACACGGAGGGAATTGGGGTGTCCTCGTTCCAACGATGTTATGGGAAATTTATGGTAATTTGGATAGATACCTAGGGCTGTGCAGTATGGTGGATGTACGTGGAAGGCGCAAACAGCATCTGGTCGAGTTCGATGAACTCCCATGTGAATTGTCGAGGCAGCTGTATCTACTTCACCTTCTCCCTCGACCACTTCGCGTTTCACATTTAAGCCGACAAATGAGGAGGCTTTAACCTTTAAAACAAACAAATAGGAATCAGAATAGAAAAACGACCGTGAAATTTAGCCTTATATACAGCCGATCCCGAAATATCTCAACCCCTTGTCCGATGTTGACTCAGCTTGGGACTTTTGGTTTCAATTATTCTGAACACCAAAAGAGCTTCGAAATATCATTAGAGGGGTACTACTGGTATTAGTTAGCCTGGCCAGTATCCTCTCCACGAGGAGAGTGGGATGTACTTAAGAAGAACTCCTCACATTTAGCTAGAAGACACGAGACAGACACCCCACCAAAGGCAGGAGTGCAATGAAAGAAATCTATCGTTCATCTAAGGACAGTGGAAGCTTTACTACCTCGCTCCAGTGCAGTCCATATGGGATGATTAACATCACCTCTCCGTCTCCGCTTGCTGCAGGAGCCATTATACTCAAATGATTACACACCCCTTCGTGTAAGTTGTACTTTTCCAAAATGCGATAGGAAGCTGCTAGATCAACTCGGCGTCGCCAATTTTCGGCCCGGGCTTCTTCAGCTAGGGGAGTTTTAGATATTGTGCTGCTCAGCGGCCTGCCTGCTGAGATAGCAGTTCTCGGGAGGCGGCTGAATTCAGTCAGTTCGGGTGATTGAAGGAAGCGCCAAGGTTTAGGAAGAAATCGCAGCCCTGCCGCCATATTTTGCATTTCTAATTCAAGCTATTTATAAAACAAAAAAAGATATATTGTTACACCTCCAAACCCAACTAAAGTACGTTTTCCAATTAAAGGATATGGCCATTAGAGAGGCCTTCTAAGGGGGTTTTTGATGTCGCTCTGTCGCTCGTTTGCCGACCCACCTGTCACTTGTTTGGTAAGGGACAAATATCGCTGTCGCTTGTTTACTATAATACAATTATTGTCACCGTCTTACTAAATTTATCGGATGCAATCCGTAACTTGTATAATTTACTTTTGTTAGTGCTCGTATGCGAAGATCAACAGTGTACGTATAAAGGCTGATAGTTTCTAAAGAAACTGTTTGGGGCTGCGTCGGTGGGGGGTAACGAAATAATTTGAATATATCAACAAAGTTGAAATGGTAAATTGGCCACCGTTACGATTATAAAAGCTGACGTTTCGAGCGTTAGCCCTTCGTCGGAGCGAATAGGGGAATTGTGGGTTGTGTGTGCTTTTAAAGGCAAAAAAAGGAGCTACGTGATTGGTGGGAACATGGCAACGAGAAAAACACGAATAAATTAGTGGAATGAAAAGCATTCGTTGATACCTGTGGGATTTAGGCCCTGTTTACAAGCAGGTAGGATAGCCCTAGTGCTAGGGTTACCCTGGCAGGAGGGTTACCCTAACGCTCCCACATTTCTTCTTTTTTTTTCATCGACGTGTTTACAAGGCAGCTAGGGTTACCCTCGCACTAGGGTAACCTTAGCTGAGCGCTAGGGTTACCCTAGCGCCCGGGTAACCCTAGCTGCCTTGTAAACGCTCTGCTGGGAATAACTCGCCTACCCGGGACAACTTTTTACTTGTTTCCAGACCCTTTGAACATTGATAACAAAGCGTGCGGTTACCAAGCATAGGTAAGTTGTCCCGGGTGGTAGGGTAGCCCTACCTGTGAAATTTTGCTCGTAAACCCGGGCTATCTTTGACCCGCCTGCTAGGGTAACCCTAGCACAAGGGTTACCCTCCTTGCTTGTAAACAGGGCCTTGCCAGTTTGAAAGATGAGCTTTTGTTCAAGAGTTTTCCGGCTTTCCGTGCTACCTAAGTGTAAGGAAAGACCACAGATTGCCATATGTTGCTTAGAATGATTAGGTAAATTAAAACGTCTAGCGACTGGTTTCGATGTGTCCTTGTCATTCCTCTCCACGTCGCGAAGGTGTTCTCGGAATCGGTCACCTAATCTTCTGCCTGTTTCGCCGATGTAAATCTTTTTGCAATAAGTGCAAGTTGTGCAATAGATTACATTAGCGGGGTGCACGTGAAGTGATCGGTGGTCAGTGTACGTATAACTTTGCGTTTCTAATAATGGTCACAGAGATCGTTATAGTGACAAAGACTAACCCATACTTGGTGTTTTGCACTGCGGGTTAGCGTGCTACTGTAGTAGAAGATACACCAAGAAAAATACCGTCCACGGGATCTACCAGTTGTTTTGAACTAGTTTCAATGCGTAATTCCACACAAGCCAGCAAGTCAACTAAAAGCAAACGAATACACGTGAGTCGACTAAGCACCATTCTTTCAAAATTCACAATTCTTAAGGTAAAGATATTCGATTAAAAACTACCTCTATATATTTTAGATATACTTACAATTCTGTAAGGTGCAATCCCGTTTAAGACAGGCTATTTTCTATTTGTAGAAGCACGATCACACTGCTTCAAAAACAGAATTCCCTACTTTTTTATTTCCGATTGATTTCCCCCGATCACGAAGCTAAGGGGCTCGCTCTCGTCTCATTGGTCCAGCGCTAATGTGGTTAAAGGATTATATTCGATGACAAAGGAAAACAGACGCGCGTGTGCTGTCTTAGCCACAAGTATCTAAAATGAAGCACTTGTCAACGGCGTGCAAAACACTTGGTTTAAAATCACGCTTCTTGTTCGTGTTTCATTGTCGATCGGTGGCCAAGCTTTCGTACCTCTCTCCTCAGTCTCGTGCTTACATTTACACAGTCATACAGGAACACAATTCTTGGAAGTTTTTTAGTTGATAAACGTACTGTTGATCGTTTGAATAACGAGCTCGACTAAGGGCCGATTCAAACGTCGTGCTGTCGTCGTCTGGATATCAGCTGATCAAATATGCATCAACGCAAATGAAGTTCTATTTCCGAAGCACATCATATCGCACTGGGACACCAGCCGTGACGGAGGTCGTCGCATATTTTAAACGAGGAGGGCTGGTTACGGCCAACTTACCGGCCAGTACTCCCATTTGCGTCCACCCTTGAGGTGTGACGAAGAGTAGCCTTAGAACAAGATTTTAAATGTTTCCTTCATTTATCGAAAGTGACACGTAACCAAACAAGACCATTAACGTTTTAAAAGTAAAACTATGCACTAAATTCGCCTCGCCTCAGGGATGGACGCAAAGTGGTAGTAGTTAATCAATTGAGTTTGGTGACGACATAAGCGCGACGAAAGAACCAACCAAATGTGTTGAGTAAGTTATAATTCAAGCCTCGTTGGTGGACGAATACTTCTTCTTCGGGAAGTAAATGTAGTAGACAGTGCGATAGAGTCAGCAAAGAAAAAACTGTTTATATCATCGTCGAGGCAGTCTGCTTCCGCTATGACGAGATCTGCACCATTGTCGTCACCTTCAATGCAAAGATCCCTTGCCTCCTTGAAAACATTCACCACTCCTTCATACACTTCCCCGGTTAGCAGTAATACTTCGCTAGAAGTTACTTCCAAGGAGTCAAGAACCAATCTCACAGCCTCTTCGGGTAAGTCAACCTGATGCGCTATTTCAAAAAGAAAAATATTTTGTTCGGAGGGAAGGTAAATGTTGATCTTTGGCAAATGTTCTACGTGTTGGTCTTGATAAATATCATCAGCTGAAACTCCAAGATAAAAAGTACTATCTCCCGTGATTTTTCTGTTCCAAGACGACACGGCTTAAACTCCAATCCCGATATGCTGTTTTCCTCCCAAACTGTTAATCACCGATCTTCCTGTAATACCGGCGATGATTGGTTTTATGGCCAAAACAGTGTGGGAGGAAAACAGCATATCGGGATTGGAGTTTAAGCCGTGTCGTCTTGGAACAGAAAAATCACGGGAGATAGTACTTTGTTGACAAAATCAAATCTTTTCTGACCTTTTCTATTAACACGCCGGTTTTAGGGACACGTCACACTCGGTACTACTAACATGAGATCTGGATTTTTGTCAAGTTAGCCATCATGCTGTGCGAACTCTTCCCAATGTTGCTATGCAAGAGCCACTCCAAGGCATCTCTTTCAACTTGGCTTTGCCGGTTTATTCACTGCTGTATTTTCTTTATGATGTAACGCTCGCTGCATACCAAATATTCGATACCAGCGATACCGAGGTCGGATCAAAAAATATCGATACCAGCGAAGAGTATCTATTCTTTCAATAATGCACGTGACCTACCCGCGACTAACCGCTGACAAGTAGCCGACTCTGGGCTCAAGATCGTGCATGTGCGCATTTGTGTGCAATGTAGGATTGCCGCAGTGTAGAGGTCAAAGTGGCGGCTTCTTACAGTAAAATTGCCACAGAATCCAACATTGTGGTGTTATTCTGAACTACATTGATTGTAGTTCAGAATAACACCACAGTGTTAGATTATGACGGTAATTGGAACCTGTTATTATAGTACAAAGAAGCCTTCCGTATGCCACAGAACCTCGATATAACGAACCAATTTACCCAGTCCCTTGGCACTTCGTTAAATCGAGGTTCCACTGTATAGAGAACTGAACTAAAAACCGTACGAGGGCACAATTAGTAGAGGGCAGAGTTAGTTTAGCCATGTGACTTGCTATTCGTTTCAATGCATGACATCACAGTATGGGTATCGAATCGATTTGACAAAGCCTTATCGGCCCATTCTCAGTAAACAGTTAGCTTCAAGGTGTGTTTCGCGCCTTGAGGGAAACGTTCTGGCCAATCAAATCACTTCCACAATGTCACGTGAGAATGGGAGTGATTTGAAACACGCGACCAGGCCCTGTCCAGTCGTCAGTTGGATTGTACGTGAATGGTAATGCCGTTGACGATACGTTGATGAACTAGAAGATAGCTGTTGTTCGATTTCTGGAAAGATTTTGTCACATTTTTTTCGTTGTTGTAGAAGCGCAGGTCTTACTTGTAGTATCTATATCACGTTTAAATAAACCACTGCCAGGTAAATTTGACTCAGCGAAATGGCTTCTGCAGTATCTCAAGGTGAGCGAAAGTTTCCAAACTTAGATCTTTAATGTGCCAGAATGTTGTATTATCTTGTTAATCGGTTGTAAGCGGGCTGTATTTTCTGTTCCATACTCTTAATTCATTATGTTATTCTCTGAACAAGCAGTCAATTCTACGAGGAATAGCGTGGCATTCGAAGTCTTCTTGAGTCCCAAAGTGCAGAATGCAAGAAAGCCGCGACTAACTCCATTGAAAGGAAAAGAAAATTTAAACATACAGCTGCTGGAAGAAAAACAGCTAGCCGCCGAAAAACGAAGAAAGGTAATAGTTCGTTATAATTTTCTATTTTATAAGAAAAGGCCTGACACAAACAGAAATTAGGGTAATTTAATTAAAGCTTTCATCCATCTCCTGTCATCAGGATTTTTCAATGGTCAGTTGGCAAAAACACTGAAAGTTTGCCAACGGTAATACTAGCATGTTTACAACGCCGTTGTGTTAAACAGGAGCTTTCAATGCTTGCTTCTTTTCGGATTTAACAGAGTACATTACACATTTTTCATTTTTGATCATCTGTATTTATTTATGTACTTAACTCCTACAATCAAATATCTTGTATCCCTGGGAACCTCAGAGGAGATCAAAGCAGTAAGGGCATTTTTTTATCTGTCAAAAAGTTTAAAAGAACTGAAATGATTTTGCAGGTAATAAAGAGTTGTGTTGAAACTTAAAAGCCACATTCAGAATTACATTTGTTTATCTTATCTTTACAACAGAGTATGGAAGGTGAATTTTTGGCCAAAGCAGCAAGCAGAAGTGAACATGTTGTTCAAGTTCAGCAGAATAAACAGCAGACAGTTGCAGAGAAAAGCAGAATGGCAGAGGAAAAGCTCAAGCAAAAGATGTGTACACATTCTGAAAACAAGGAAGCACAGATTAAAGCATTGTACAGCCGCCTTCATGCGAAGGAACAACACATCAAAGAAGTGCAAGCAAACCTGCGAGAGATAATTGCATCATTTTCTAAAAAAGCAGAGGAGAAGATTCAACAAAAGGAAGCTGTAAGCAAGGAAAACCTTGAATTACACCGCAAAGCCCAGGTGGAACGCTGGCAAGCTCATGAAAAGCGCATTCAAGAGGTATTGGCTACTTTGCAAGAGAGTGTTGAGAAGCAATCCAAAACAGCTGAGGTTAACCTGCAGCAGAAGATGGAAACTACTGCAGAGAAGCGAGAAGCTTTGATCCGTTCACTTCAGGAGAGACTGCAGTTTAAGTCTCAGAAGATTGAACAAGCACGGCAACTTGTAGATGCTCTTGTTCAGGAACAAAGCAAAGTTTGCAAACAGAAGTTACAGCAGAAACTGGAACAATCAGAGGAGAAACGCAATGCACTGCTCAGAGCTTTACAAGAAAGATTGGAGGCACACGACAAGCATGTAGAGGAGGTTCACCAACAAGTTAAGACACAGAGAGCAGAGAAAGCTCAGGGTTAAAAACAGAGATTGATTCATGACCATCACTTGTAGCAAAAATCATAATTAATACTCTTCCTTAAATATCATGGCTCTGAGATAGTCGTTTTCAAAGGATTTTCACACATTAAGTTGTTAAATTTGGAACTTCACCTGGAACTTGAGTTAAATGTCAATGATAATTGTTCATGAAACAAAATTAAGATATTATTGTCTATTTTTGTGTTTGACAATAAGGATTTCAACACAGATCCAAGGATTCTGTTATGATTAAATTTTGGGAAGAAATTTTGTACACTTCTCCATAAAAAGAGTTGAAATTGTTGAGACATTCTCTGGTGCTTTCTTGCCTAAGCTGGTTGATCATTCAAAATTGACAGAGTTTTGGTTCTTTTACCATGATTTTGCCAAGCACTGGACTTAAAATATCGACAAAACAATACCTGACCCTCCTAAAAAGCTAGTAATTATGTCCCTTTTTCAGTGACAAGTTATTTACTACAGAAGTATGTTTATGAAACAAGAAAACAAGAGTAACTGATTGCATGCCTCTGAAATTAGGATGCCAAATGATTGAAAACACTCTTTCATCCATCGAGAAATAATTGTCTGTCAAGAAATGTTTTAAATAGTCCAGAAGTATTATAAAGCATTGAGAAAACATTTTCATTTGTCGAACAATGTTTCTAAAAGATGATATTTATTGTCAATTGAGAATTTTTTTGGTTAATCAAAAATGTCTTTGTTGATCAAGAATTTTTTTGTTGCATGAGAATTTTTCTGTCAATCGAGAAATGAATGAGCTGCCACAAGAGCTCAAAACACATCGGTAGTATGGTACAGGGAATCAGTGGACTTACCACCAGAACTAAAAAAAAAAGCCTGAGGGTAATTAAAACTTGGTGGAGCAGTGACAGGGCTTGATTTCCTTCAGTGTTGCAACTTATGTCATGATTTTTATCAGTTGAACTTCTGAAAGTGAAACGAAGAGTTTGGTTGACAAAAGTTTTCCTTATTTAGGTGCTCTTCTATATTTACAATAGTTTACCATTTGAGATCCGGAAACTGAACTGAACTCCCGAGTATTATACAGGCAAAAAGTCAACAAACACTTTTATTTGTAGTTTCATGGGACCCCTTTTTTACTGCTGTATTTTCCAGTATATACAGGACGCCTTTGATAACAGTACTATTTTTAAGTAATTGGTTTATCCTGTTTAAATATTCGTTTATTATTATTGTATGCAATATATAAAATGGACTCTCGTCTAAAGCAATAGCGATCACGCGGCTCTGTGAAATCGTTGATTTCGAACTGAGTACCCGTTCTGAGTTTCATTTCCCTTCGCCACCGGCGTAAATCGCAAAACGACAAGTTCATCATTTTTAGCCGTTATTTCACCGGAGGGTTAGCTATTTAACCCTGCTAAGTGATGGGTTAAAATTTAACCCGCTGTTTAACCCGAGGTTAGTGTTAACCTTCCTTCGAACAACGCGACCAAAATTTTCCACCAAGGTCAGGCTGAATGTTTAATTAAAAAAAAAAAAAAAACATTCTTCCTGCAGACTTATCCCATAAAACTTATTAAAAGGTTCATAAGAACATTTTCGATATGAATTACAGCAATCTTCCAGGGGATTTTTTTGGCCATGAAGTTACCGTATGTAAACAATGACGGAGAATCTATCGCTCGGGTCTCGTAAATGCAAGAAATGCGTTCGTTTTTGCTTCTGATCGGTCTGTTTTAGCTCTTTTTGAATAAAAGGATATATTTCTTAGTTATTTTTCTCTGCATTTTATTAACAATTTTGGCCAAGAGGATATAATATCCAGTTCGTATTCTCAGGAGTTTATAAACCCTTGCTTTGGTAGCACGCGATTGTCTGATAATCCCGACGAATCGGCATATTGACATCTTAAATGTTTATTCCTGGGGAAAAACCATGGGAGTGAAACTATCAATTGACTTCCATTGAAAATTGGACAAAGGAAACGAACAGGTGGGATTGTATATCGCAACTGCAATGGAAACTGAAGATGTCATGAACGAAACGTTGCCGCGAAATGTAAACAACAGATTTTCTTCAATTTACGTAACTTGCACTTGCCGGATATCTTCAGTTAGCACGTTCTCCTTCAGTTAGCCCATTACAGAGCGAGAGAAGGTTGCAAACATAAAATTTTTTAAAAATTTTGAAGCTTTTTGAGACTCTACAACAAAAAGGATCGAGGCTGTGTGAAACGGAAGGGAACGGAAGGTGTAAGAATTTATTACGAACTTCAGCACAAACCCACGCATTAGAAGCAAAAGGTTTTCGTTAAAATTTTGTACCTTTCAGGATGTCCACGGTCATTTTCACATTCCCACATAGATAAATGATCACCTCGACCCATCATAAAAAGCAAAAAGGTTTGCAAACATACAAATCTAAAGGAATTTGCGAAGCTATTGGACTCTGCATCTCATACAACAACAACAAAGATGTAGTGTCAACGGGACAAAGGGGGTTTTACTACTGGGGTCCAAGGGAATGGCATGGGCTAGCTGAGAATATTAAGAATGTGAAAGAAATCGATAGTTTTAAGAAGACTCTTTTTAAAAATATGTTGTATAAGAAATAATATTAGATTAAATTGTTATTGTAAATAAGTTTAGTTAGTTTACTGTGACTGACAAGCCCTGTTAAAGGGAGTTCCAATAAAGTTTGTATGTAGGTATGTGTGTGAGCAACATGCCGCTCGAGCGACCTGGTACTGGCTCGGCCAATCCCGGCATTCATTCTGACCCCAGTTTTAGTAAAGTCGCGTACTGCGGGATCAACCTGGTTCAGGTTATTATTTAGTTCTTATTACCGAGATGGAGGTCGTCAGTACAGACCGAACGCAGTGAGGTCTGTACCAGCGAGCGAGGTCAAGATTCTTCCATTCAGACCGACCTAGCTCGGTTAATAAGATGTTTATTATATGGCTGTGTCTTATATGCCAATTTTTTATATTCTTTGTACCTTTTTTTTTCTGGATCGGTCTAGATGCCGGTCTAGATGGGAAAATCTAGACCGCTTTCAATATTGATTTCAGCCAATCAAATTCGTGAATTTGGTAGTTCCCAGTCCTTGTGAGACACAGCCATATAAAGTCTTCCGACTGACCCGAGGAACTTTTAGATACCATGAATCTAGACATAACCATGCATGGAGACTTAAAGAAATGTACTGAGTGTTTTCAGTAACAACGCCCTACTGCTATTTTCCACCTGTTTTAAAAATATCCGTAGGAAACTGGGCAGTTCATATCCATCCAACTTAGTTTAAGCTGGGTGGACTTGGACTCATTATGCGAGGTGCAGCCGAGTGTGTACCTTAAATCATTAAATTTTCCAGTTTCCATGTTTAACCGTTGCACGCATTCATTTATTGAGAACTTATTGTTAAATATTGTTGTAAAAAACTTACGTTGTAAGGTTGTTTGGACCTCAGTTAGGTACGATTGCTCAATCCGGACAGCCCCTTGTCTCCTTCGCAGCCGTTGTTTAGGCTCGTCACGCAACGCTCCCTCCCCCACCAACCGGCTGCTTAAACCCGAGCCACATTCCTTTCCTTGGTTTTAGCCAATCACAATTTCGCTCATATAATTCTGAGCAAGTCCCGCCAAGACTAGTGGTCCAATCAAAACTCGTGTACTATCAGCGGCCCATTGAGCGGAGAAAATGACAACTCTCGAAGAAGCTTTTGTTTCGATCGCTTCCAAATTAAAAATTCCTAGTTTAAAGGATCCCCAGAAGCTGGCAATTGAGAAAATTCTTTTGGAAAAAAAAAAAGATGTATTGGTAAACCTGCCTACAGGGTTTGGAAAATCCTTGATTTATCAGGCTCTTCCACTCGCGATCACATCAAAAATCTTGCTGAGCATATCGTTGTTATTGTTTCTCCGCTCGTAAGTCTTATGGAGTATCAGGTCAATTACCTGCAAAGTATTGGAGTCAGCGCGGTAAACATTAGTTCTCAAGCAGAGATATCGATTGACCACCCTAGTATCGAGTATGGAAAATATTCGTTAGTTTTCGGCTCACCAGAAGCGTGGCTTAAGAATGATCGTTGGCGATCGATGCTAGGAAATGATGTATACCGTGCGATGTTATGTGCTGTGGCTATCGATGAAGTTCATGTTATAAGACAGTGGTATGTCAAGAACCAATTCCTTACTTCTCTTAACGTGCCATTTTAGCTTCGTCTTATATTAGTTAAGTTTATATATTTTCCTTTTAGAATTAAGTCGAGTGGTAAACAATAGGCATGTTTTTTCACTTTCTCGAGGACATTTCCAGAGCAGATGGAATTTATCAGGTCTGTACGGGATTCGAACCACTGACCTCCGCGATACTAGTGCAGCGCTCTACCAATTGAGCTTACAAGGCAGCTGGGAGCAGGTCGTTAAGTTGATATTTTTTTCAGGTCTGATTTTCGCTATTGCATAAATAGCGCTCTCTACTGCGAGGATCGTGCATCATACGTATCTATAACCGCAGTTCAAAATATATGAACTTCATATATTCACCGTATCTGATTTATCATCACGGGTTTATTACGAATCAACTTAACGACCTGCTCCCAGTTGCCTTGTTAGCTCAATTGGTAGAGCGCCGCACTAGTATTGCAGAGGTCAGTGGTTCGAATCCCGTACAGGCCTGATTTTTTTCAGGTCTGATTTTCGCTATTGCATAGCTAGCGCTCTCTACTGCGAGGATCGTGCATCATACGTATCTATAACCGCAGTTCAAATTATATGAACTTCATATATTCACCGTATCTAATATATTATCTGATTTTATTATATGGCTGTGTCTCACAAGGACTGGGAACTACCGAATTCATGAATTTGATTGGCTGAAATCAATATTGAAAGCGGTCTAGATTTTTCCATCTAGACCGGCATCTAGACCGGTCTAGAAAAAAAAGCTACAAAGAATATTAAAAAATTGGCATCTAAGACACAGCCATTTAATAAACATCTTATTAACCGAGCGAGGTCGTTCTGTATGGGGGAATCTTGACCTCGCTCGCAGGTACAGCCTCACTGCGTACGGTCTGTACTGGCGACCTCGGTCAAGATCCTCCCATACAGACCTCCCGCTCGGTTAATAAGAACTAAGTACTAGTAATTAGAGGTAGAATAAGAAAGTATGAATTCATGTATCTTATATTGTATTATCATCTCACCTTATTACCGTTTCAATTTTATTTTTTATTTTTTATTTGAGGATTTGTACCAAGTACTGGAGTAGAAACAATAGGACATGGGTTCCCTACGAGGTTTAAGCTCCAACAAACCCACTCATCCCATCCCAGGGGAGGACATCCATCACACGGTAATCTCGTGCGTGGGAAATTAAAGTCTCCTACCCCTAATTGTTACTTTCTAGTTTTATTTTTTCATTAAATTTCTAGGAATTTTTTATTTTACCAAAAGTTGCGTTATTTTGTTGCGTGACTTCCGATCAACTGAGGAGCATCTTGTTCGTGTCTTCAATGAATAATAATAATAATAATTTACATTTATATAGCACAGACCTCAAAATGAATATATTCAGTCGTTGCCGGTAATACTTACAAATTTTCTTAAAGATAAGTGATGAGATTCCTGTTTAGTTGATGTCCGAAACTTTGAATTGCACAAATTTTATTGAAGATACATATGTAAGTGACGAGATTTCTATTTAATTTATATCCGAAACTGTGAATTGTCCTCCTTGTTTTAGTCCTTTCCGGTTTCCCAGTCGCGTTCATAATAGCGGGAGACAATTTATGACACTTAAATGAACTAGTAACATTAAAGGCATGTCCGCTGAATAGCAAAATGTCACATGATCGTCAGTCAAGCTTCAGAAGGCCTGGATGCTGCTCAAAACACTTTTGACCAAGGTGGCGGGAATTTTGTCGTTTTGTTTGTCAACTATTAATTTATTTCGTACTTAGAGAGTTTTTTTTTATCATAATTATTTCCTCTAAAATGGTACAACTTCATATTCGTGGTGTGGATGTTGACTTTCCTTTCCCACCATACGACTGTCAAGTTTCTTACATGGAAAAGGTTATTCAATGTTTACAGCAGGTATTACTCCAAATTTACTTCGATGTTTGTTGTCATTGAAAGTGTTTTAGGAACAAATGGTTTGAGTTTTTATGATGATTATTCGTAAAGTATATTTAAAATTTACTGCGATCTCTTGCCGTTTGATTGATAGTCGTTTAAGATAGTTATTGTTACAGTAAATGATAACTGGTCAAGTCGCCCGAGAGTCATCTAGCCCCAAGTCATCTAGCCCCAAGTCATCTAGCCCCAAGTCATGTCGCCCTGGGACCTGAGTCATATTGCTTTAAATTTTAGTCGTGTCAGTTGATTTGTGTGTAGTCAAAGTCTTCATGGTAATGTTGGAAACTAAGGTAAAGTTTGAGAAAAACTGAGAAAATGATTAATAGAAAAGTCGATCTATTAACCAAAGAAAAAGAGATGTTGCATTTTGCGAAAAAATATATGCAAACGGAGGGAAAATTTAGTTTAATAATAATAATAAATAGATGCTTATAGGGGGCATTTCTAATGTAGTTTAGTAAGCTATATGGTCGAGTTTTATTGTGCAATATGAACACTTTCCAAAATATTATTTTGTGTGGATGGATTTTTTTAGTCTAGTGACATGGATAGTTTTTATGATTAATGTGGGAGTCACTTTTTAGGGGAAAAATGGCATTCTTGAGAGTCCAACTGGAACAGGAAAAACTCTTTGTTTGCTATGTGCAACACTGGCCTGGAGAGAAAGTTATGTGGCAGAACGTCAGCTAAAACAAAGGCTTACATCTGATCAAGGTGGTTCCAATTATGTGCAAGCCTTAGGTAAAGAACTGCAGTATGCTGCTCATGGAGACTCCTGGGGAGCAAACGATGATGATAAAGGTATTGAATGCTAGCTTAGATTAACAACCCTTAAAAGTGACTAGCATTTAATTTGTCGTTATGATATCATCCCAGAATGCAAGGGAGCAGAAGATGATGATAAAGGTATTGAATGCTAGCGTAGATTAACCACCCTTAAAAGTGACTAGCATCTAATTTGTCGTTATGATATCATCCCAGAATGCAAGGGAGGAAAAGATAATGATAAAGGTATTAAATGCTAGCTTAGATTTTTTAACCACCCTTAAAAGCGACTAGCATTTAATTTGTCGTTATGATATCATCCCAGAATATGCATGCTGATGTTAGGGTGAACAGGGGTAATACAATGGTCTTGAAACATTTCAGGTTTAATTTGCGTACTTAAAACCTAAGGTGTATGCATAGGTTTTGAGTTACAATGGAATCCTATTTAAACTGTTTGTTTAATTATGTCAAACTAGGGTTTATCAGAACAAAGGGAAAAAATGAAACTAATTAAAAGAGGTTTGCATTCATTTTGACCTGAATTCATTTTAAACTGAATCATAGTGTTGTAAAGTTAAGCATAGCGTGACAAAGCGTGACAAACAATTCTAAAGTAAGCTTTGATTACATAATTAAAACCGGAAATATGATTTATGTGTAACCCTTTGTTGTTAGAGTATTCGTGAAAATATTCCTACTACGTGTCGCATAAAATATGGAAACTTGTACGTGTTTTCCGTCTAAAAACACATAGGAATGCCAGGATTTACGAATTAAGTGTCCTCCCTTATCTGTGAAATTGCAGATGTGTGGTAATTAAGTTGTTTATTCCAAGGGAAACTCGTATTATCTTCTGTATTTTGTATCAAGTATGATTTAGCTACCATTATGTATATAAGAACCTTGATCCAAGCAATAAAGTAGATTCAGTTGATTGTAAAGCAGTTGAGTGTCCTCCACCCCATGTACGAGCTCGCGTTAAACCCAACGTTTGCCTAAGCATCGAAATAGCTTGACGCTTAACCGACCCTCGGCCGAAATTATACTACAATATGCTGTAATCTCAGATCCTGAGGTAAAAAAGAGAGACTGTTTCTTGAGCAGGAGTTATATTGCCACATAAACAAATTAATTTTTTCTGCATATTTTACGTCAAGTTTCACAACTTTTTACAAAAAAAAAAAACAACATTATTTTAAACTGATTGATGTTATCCCCTCCAAATACAGGTTCTTATTTTGAGGCTCCAAGAATTTTGTATTCTTCAAGAACACATTCCCAGCTGTCACAAGCTGTGCAGGAACTTAAAAATACAATCTACAGGTATGACCTGAGTTCACTCTATTTTTATACAAGGGGATTCAAAGTTTTTTCTTGGTTAAAAAAACTTTTCAAAACAGTTAAAGTTGTACTTTTCTATTGGAGATATGAGGGATATTTTACCTTTCTTTGAGAGATTGGGAGAAAGTTTTGCTTGTGAAGGGAGGAATTTCATCAAACAAAAAAAGAACTGCCATAGCAACAGTTCAATTTGTTAGAGATTTAATTTTCTTGTTATCCTGTTCTTTTAGCAACCTTAACTTAACCATCAGTATACTTGTATCTTACTCTTTTGCAGACCTAAAGTTAGTATCATTGGCTCTCGTGAACAGCTTTGTGTTAATAATGATGTTCTGAAGCAGGAAACTAACTCAGCAAAGGTCAGAAAAGGGACTCCAGACTACAATTTAGATCAACAGGGAAATGAAATTAAGAGGAAAGAATAGAATTTTGATCTTCTGAGGTTTTCTTGCTGGTCCTTTTTAACACAGTATTTTCTTTTACACTTGGTTATTAACTTACTGTAACTTATAAGGTGATAATAATACAGACATTGAACCAGAATAACATGAACATAACATTTAGTCTGAAAAACAGTGTTTCTAGAATACAATATCTCATGATATCAATACTTGGATGCAATCCTTTAACACTTCATTTGTTATACAAGTCTTTGTAAGGGGTTTGTCTTAAGGAAGTTAGTTACAAAATGAAAAATAAAAGTAACTGTTCTCTGCTTCAAAAGTAAAAGAATGCAACCTCTAAAACTAGTTTTTATAATTCCATCGCGATTGAGGCAAAAGGTAACAGAAAAATATATAAATATCATAGCCGTAATGTTTCTTAATGGTGTGGCAAAATGGGAAATCATTGTGAATAATAACAGACATGACATGGTTCTACTGTGTGCATTAATTTTTTATTATGGGTACTTTGTTGTTGATAACAGGTACATATGTGCAGAGCTAAAGTTCAGGCTAGGACGTGTCATTTTTTCAACAACTTGGATGGTAACAACTGTTATCTTTTTTTTGCTATCAATTGAAAATAATTGGGAAACAGCTTTAGATTTCAAACTAGCAGCATGTCAGTACATTTTGAATACCAAGAAAAAGGAACTAGGTAATGAAACAAAATTATTGACCTGGTCTGTTGGGAGATCTCTGGTATATGTAATATCCAAATCTTTTGGAAAACATTGCCAAGCTAACCTAATGATCCATTTGTCTGTCCACTTATAAATTTTTGGGTGAGTGCCAGTTAAAAATGCCTGCAGAGTTTTGAATAGCATTCAATTCTTTTCATATTATACCACTTATTTCTCAATCAGCTAACAAAGCTAATAAAGATTTTACCCAAAGTATCCTGGACATTGAAGATTTGGTGGAACTTGGACAAAGACACAGGTGAAAAATATAAATTTTCATAGAAAACAAGTCCACTTAGTTCTGATCTTGGCATATCTCATGCAGGTTTAGAGGGTGAAGGTCAAAGGGATCCTTTATTCCAATTAAAGAATGTAACTGCTAGCAAAGCATTTGTGGACAATAATTATTTATGAGTTGGAAAGGACTGTAGATCTACACAACAACAACAACAACAACAACAACAACAAATTGTAACACATGTACAAACCTTAACTCCTTACCTCTAACAACACAGTAATACTTTTGTAATGGCTAAAATTGCTAAATAAACATTCAAAAAATTTGGAAAACATTTATTAGTGATGGTCAGTGATGGTAGAATTTTTTCACTTGCCTCAACTACATGTTTAATTAATTGTTTTTTACTTAAGGGTGTGCCCCTACTACATGGCCCGGGAATTGAAGACCACTGCTGATATTATATTTATGCCTTACAACTATCTCCTGGATCTCAAAGTATGTTAAAAACCTTTTTTGTTTTGGCTGATTAGCTTTACGGTAGAGGAGACTATCTTAAAATGTCACCTGATATGTTTTCAATTGGTTTTCTTTCCAGTCTAGAAAAGCAAATAATGTGGATATTTCCAGCAGCATAATACTCTTTGACGAGGCACATAATCTGGTAAGAAACTCAGTTTATTTTTCTTTCACATTTCAATGGGATACCCCAGCTCTGGGAAAGTGAACTACCTGGTTGGTTATCAGTGTGATGCTAATGACGATAATGTACAACCATAGAGAACTTTGAAATTGTAACAAAAAATTACTGAAAAAAGATACCTCAAGCTTCAAGAAAGTCTAACATTGGTAATCAATTTAGGCATAGTTTTCAGTTGTAGGAGATTTTGATTCATGTCACTATGTATAATTAATTAAGCTTCTTTCACATTGATCATTTTAGGAAAAGACTTGTGAGGAAACTGCATCCTTTGACCTGACATCTTTTGACATAGCATCGTGTATAGAGGATGTGGCACAATGTATTGAAATTATTGAATGCCGTGAACAAAATGTACTGGATGCTACTGAAACAGCAGGTTATTTTCTGTATTTTATTCAAATAACTCCATGGTAACTGAAGTTTATTAATGATTTCATTATTTGATATGTATGGCCTTGCATGATTTTGACAAAGAAAAACATCACTAAAAGAAAGCTAGATAACACCCTTAGCCCATGTCTTGCTAGATGTAAAATGCAAGAAAAAAGGAAGAAAGAGAGGAAGTAGACTTCACAGTAGATAGGAAAGGCCAGGCCCAGATGCATAAAATGTTGGCTCAAGTGCATATATCGAGACTTGAGCCAAATATTTTCCTTTCTGTCGTCCTGCTTAGTCAATAAGTACTCCATTTTACACATTGTTTGATTTTATGATGTCTTATCAACTTTTGATCTTGTTTACTATGTTGATTTCAGCTGATGTAGATATTAGCAAAGAAGACCTTGCCCATCTTAAGTGTGAGTGGTTTTTTTTCAACATTTTTGGAGGATAATTAGATAAATATCTGTGCACAAAGTGTTCTTGTGAATAAACAATAAACCATTATTCCTAAATAAACTTTTACTTTTACTTTTTGAATTTGTTTTTATAATACTTGGCTTTCTTATTATTGCACACCAGCGATTGTTAGGGATGGGATATAGTTGAAATAACAAATTATTTTGATTACAAATGCCAATTTGCAGCTTTGTTTATTGAACTTGAGAAGTTGATTGACATCCAAGAGTTGCCAAAGAATGGTGATGGTTTAACTAAACCTGGCAGGTGTGTATATTTGTTGAATGTTTTCTTCCCTTTTTAATATTTGGGGATCTTTTTGAAAGAAAAGGATAATTGATGTAGTATGATGCTGTTATTGTCAAAAGATCCAAGTCCAAGAAGCAAATTTCAATGTAATAAGGTTCTAAAGAGCATGAGTGTCACACATCACACGTAATGTCCCAACATGACATCTCCTCTTCTTAAAACAGTTAGAACATAAACAAGGTTCTAATAAATAAACAAGGTTCTAACAGTCCAAAAGGTTCTGAGTGTGTACGACTACAAAATCAGCCAAAGGTTCTTTTAGCTTAAACTTGTGGTCAGCTTGGCAGTATAACCATACAGTTTCAATTAGATGCTGTGGTGGTCTACAGATCCGTAGACTTCTTCTGACAGGTTGATACTCTTGTGGGATATCTGGCTGTGATTCCATCTCTGGCATTTTGATACCAGCATCAGTGCTTGGTTGCATACAAGAATTTGACTCATCACTACCTCGTGCTACCCATGCTGGGCTAGGTGCTGGGCTTGGGAATGGACATGCCTCCTTGGTTGGTTGAAGATGGAAGCGGTTTTGATACATCTATGTTCCATCAGGAGTAGCTACAATGTATGAACAAGAAGTCTGGTGTTGTCAGATGACCACCACAGGTGTCCATTCCCATCCCTGCTTCATTTGCACAGGTTCGCTTTCATGTAGTTTGGAAAGTGGCCAAGTGCCACAGTCAAAGAGCACTTTCTGATGTTGTTGACACGTCAGCAGATTATGACAAATCTGAGAAGTAGACCTAGGCTGTGGTTCAAGGAGGCTCTTGGAAGTTGGCAGTCTTGTTCTAAGCTTCTACTCATAAGAAGTTCTGCTGGGGATTTATCCATTCCACAATACCATTAAACTTCGGTTAGTGTGGACTTGAGGTTACCACTTCTATCTCCCACTTACTGGTGAATTCCTTAAATTTCACACTATTGAAAGTCATGTTGTCTACGATTAGCCTCTAAGGGATTCCATGATGTGCAAACATATCTTTCATTGTTAAGATAACTGCTTCACTATTCTAACAGGAGAGGCAGGCTACTTCAAGATATTTGGAGAAATAGTCAACTACAAGCAGGTAATCTCTCCCTTTATAGTAGAAAATGTCTGCTACAACTGTTGCCCAGGCTCTCTCAGGGACCTCTTGAGGAGTCAAAGGCTCTCTCTGGTTGCTGACAGGTACTGCACTTGACTGCCAACTCATTGATTGCACCATACCTGGCCAACATACCTGGCCAAAACACGGCACTTCTGTCTCATTCTCTGCACTTCTCTATCCCCAAGTGAGTGGGGTGTATGACTTGAAGTATATGGGTTGCAGGCTATGGGGAACAATTATGCAATCACCCTCGAACATTAACCCTTCATTGCAGCTTATTTCATCTCGGTAGTTCCAGTAAGGTCTTGTCTCAACTGGTGTCTCTAATTTGGTCTGCGGCCAACCACTCGTGACAACTTTCTGCAACTGTTGAAGTTCAGGGTCACTCTTAGTTTTATCCCTCAGCTTGGGAAACATCATCTTCGACAAATGTCCAGAGTCCAGGACATGAATTTCAAACTCATCAGGTTGGTCTGTAGCGTTGCGGAGTAAGTATGCTCTGGAGGGCATATCAGCTAAAGGTAGTTTGCTGCCAGGTACGTACTTAACATTAACTGCGTAAGGCTTAATCCTGAGAATCATCTTTTGAAGACGAAGGGGTGCTTGATGAATGAGCTTCAGGATTGCTTCCAAAAGTTTGTGGTCACTTTCAACTGTAATTTCCTGTTGCCCATACAAATAATCATGAAACCATTTACACCCAAAGACAGTTGCCAACATTTCTTTCTCCATCTGCACATAATTTTCTTGGCTGGGAGTCAGGGCTTTTGGTGCGTAAGTAACTTGGTGGTCATTCTGCAAAAGGACTGCACCAACCCCTTTTGAGCTTGCATCAACAGACAGGGTCACTGGTTCTTTCAGGTCAAAGAACTTGAGGACTGGAGCTGATAAGATTGAAGTTTTCAGGCTTGTAAATGCATCATCTTCTTCTTGTTCCCAGGACCATTCAACATCTTTCTGGAGCAGCTGGCAGAGTGGGGCACTCTTCTGAGACCTGTTTGCAATGAACTTAGATAAATAGGTTACCACACCCAGGAACTCCTTAAGTCTTCATGATCGACTGGGGTTGGCATAGCAATGATATCTTCAACTTTCTTTGGGTCTGGTTTAACACCATCTATACTCAACCTCTTCCACCGTCTGCATGGAAAAATGTTCACACATGATGGCACAATTGAGGTCACTAGGATCCATGCACACTCTGAGTTTGTTATTCTTCTTCTTGGCAACAACAAGACTATGTACCCAAGCAGTGGGCTCTCTACATTTCCTAATGACTTCCAGCTTTTCCATTCTCTGAAGCTCCTCTCAGGGGTGGCATTGGGGTCAATTTGAATCTTGTGCTGGACACCTTTAATCTCACCCAAGCCCTCAAACACGTCTGCATACTTGGATTCCAGGTTCTCTTCTTCAACGACAGTTAGCATGCATCTGAGCTCAAACTATGTAGTTGTTAGCTCTACTTGGATGAGTCCGATAAGAAGCTTATTTGTTTGTTTGTTTTTTTGTTTAAATTCCAGCTTTATGTTTGAACTTCTTGGCAAGCTTAATATGAATTTCTCCACCAAGGACCAAGTTTTAGAAGTTCTTGATAAATGCAATACACTGCTAGTTGGAGGTAAAGCCTGTTTTGAACACATTCTGTGGCTTTTCATATGAAACCTCATTAAGCATTTAACAACTGATCCTTGTCAATATCTGAGCAACTAAGCACCTGCCCCTCCCTAGGCTCAACATTTTGAGGGCCACTGGTTTATCAGCATATTTACTGCCTTGTGCAACACTTGCTAAATAAAGTTTTTATTGAACTTCAGCATGCCAGGAAAAAAAGTTTCATAGGACACACAGCGTAACCTATGAAACTACACTTATCATTATTATTATTGTTATTATTATTATTATTATTATTATTATTATTATTATTATTATTAACCCTAACTCGTTTTCAATTAACTGTTGTTGGGTTAGGGGAGGGGTGGGTGTGCCGTTGCTCAGATGCTGACATTGATTCTAACAATCTTGTTACAATGAAAAACTGTTGAAAATTTGAATTAGCTATTATCTTGAGTTTTGTAAAATTATGAATTGAAAGTAGTTTTTTCTGATATATAGCTTTTATTTCAATCCAGACACACAAAAGTTTAGAGGAAAACATTTTGCTCTGCAAAAATTTTCAGATGCTTTGCAGGTAACTGTATAATTGTGTTATTACAATAATTCAGGGCTTGGTTTGGAAGATAATGTGAGAAGCATCACTTTGACCTCATAAATAAAAGAAGCAACTTATTCAAATCATAGGTCAGGTAAACTTTCTATAGTATAAGTATACTTTTGAGATGGGTAAAGCTTTGACTTGGGGTATATATGTTATTATTAATAGTTTTAACTTTTATTCCTGCAGTTGTTTTTTAAATCCCAAAACCCTAACAACCTTTCAGAGAAGGATTGTATTTCAAAGATTACTAATTTTGATGCAAGATAGTCAATTATTTGCTATTCATTTTTTCAGATCATTTTCAGTAAAGATGCATTAAACCAGTCTTCTAGTATAAATGAAGCTAAGTTTTTTAAGGTATTGTTCGCTGCCTAACACAGCTATTTTTATATTATTGAATGTATTAGTAACAGTGCTAATTAGCTACAAAAGAAAAATTTCAGTTATTGTCATCGTGGTGATTTTTGTTACTTTTTTGTCACAAACCAGGTTCACATCCAACTTGAACCAGACAGTAACAAGAAAAAGAAGAATCTAGATGTGTGGACAACAGGATCAAAGTTTTCTAAACAAGGTTTGACTCCCAGCTGCACAATTGTTGTACTGCAGAGATTGTTTGTAATGTCTCTTCAAGTTTGGGAAATCCTTTTCCCAGAGTTTAACTCACTGCATCCCATGATTGTGGAGATTTTGCTTCACTGCACTCTTGATTTGTTTAGAGAACTTGTGTTCCTGGACCAGTCAAGTGCAGGTTTTTTTAGGCATGAGCCATTTGTTTTGATTTGTCAGTGTGAAGACGTTGGATTAAAATATGCAGTTTACAATATGCAGTTTAAGGGTACTCTATGTACTGTTCGGTTACTCACACATATTCATAAATTTAAAATCACTTGAATCTGTTGTGAATGTGGAGCCACTTAATGTCTGTGACTGGCTAAGAGCTAATAAACTCTCCTTAAATATAAAGAAAACTAATTTAAAATGCATGATGTCAATAACAAAGGCGTGCTATCTAACATGTCTGCTCTCTTTAGACCCATTAAAGATGCTCATCATTATAACACATGATCTTCTACCTCTGGTAACTTCTATATAAACTACTCTTGACTAAATCCCTACTGACAAGAACTTTTTTTCCTCTATGGGCGCAAAAATTTGGAACTGTATTCCGGATGTTTTGAGACAGCTCCCAAAATATAGTTTCAAGAAAAAAATAACAGAATCCTTATTTCAAATCTTTCTAAACCAGGATTCTTATCCTGATATTGATATGTTAATAAACGAAATGACAAGAAACTAGATTTCATTAAAATAAAGAGTATTTTAATTATATACTTAAGGCTTTGTAATTAGTATATCTATATTTTGTATACACTTTTGTAATTGACATCTGTACCTTTGTAATTAATTTTTTTTTCATTGGAATAATTTTATATTAATATGCAATTGACACGTTTCTCATACTACCTGCCTCGATTAGCAGGTAGTATGATGTTGTTCTATTTAGCACGGTTCTTGTCCAATTTTGTCTGAATTTCTTACTGCCATGGTCTAACTCCTTTGAGAAAAACTGACTAAATTGTTTATTTTCACTGTAAATATCAACAGGTAGGACATTAAGCTACTGGTGTTTCAGTCCAGGACACGCTATGAGAGATCTGATGTCTTATGGAGTGCGGACAGTAGTGTTGACCAGTGGAACCCTTTCACCGCTCGAGTCTTTCAGAGCTGAAATGCAAATGTAAAGAGGGCTTTCTTTTCATAGATTAAAACAAAAGCCTAACTCTTTGTAGCATGTTTCTTCTTTTTCCCAATGACTGTCATCTTTTTGTCGTGTTATTAAGCAGATCATTGCCAATTCAACTGGAAAACCCCCATGTTATTGAAAGGCATCAAATGATGGTTGGTGTGGTTACAAAAGCACCTGATGGAGCCACTTTAAATTCCTCATATGAGACAAGGTTTGTATACATCTGAAGTATGTGTATTTGATGAAGTTAAGAGTTGGTTGACCGTTGTTGGATAAAACACTCACTACCCTCGAACAAGAATTTGATCTTCTATTGCAGGTTATATTACTGTGTGTTTTGGAGTCACTCAAAATTGTTTTAGGAATATTTCATCCCCCTACATATACAAATGCTTTATTGTAAAGAAATAAAGCTCAATTTTAGGGTTTTACATAAGGACACACCACATAGACCCAGGCCAGACTTGAATCAACCTCTTACTGAGTAAATTTTCCAAATGTTTGAATTTGCTTGTCATATCTCTTGAAGGTTTACTACTGAGTATATGACAGGTCTGGGCAATGCAATAGGTAGGTCTGTAATGACTTCACAAGAGACTGTAGTCACCAGATAGAATAGATCACAGTGATTGTATTAAGAATATTAACTTATATTTCGCTAATATCAATGCACATTTTCATCAGCACAGAAACTAAAATGTTACAAAAATCTAACTGAAAAAAAAAAAACAAATAGAAAAAGAAAAAATCTAATAATGAAATAATATATGTGCTAAACATATGTCAATAAAATATCTAACAATGTATAATAGTGTAGTTTTTAAAGTACAAAAATATATATAATCTAATCTAATGTAATTCGATATTTAACAACTAAAAGCTTCTTTAAATAGATACATCTTTAAATATTTTTTAAAGAAATTCGACGATTTTGAATTTCTAATATAATATGGAACAACATTCCAAAGTTTTGGTGTGACTGTTTGAAAAGATCGGTCACCGACTGTGGAGTACATCTTCCGTTTTGGTAATTCCAGTAATAGATCATCATTACAAGATCGTAATCTGTACCTTCCGGAGGTCTTTAACTTAATTAATTCTAGTATATAATTAGGCGCAAGCCCATGAACGGCCTTACACGTGATCAGAAGGATCTTAAATAAAATACGTTGACGAATGGGCAGCCAGTGAAGTTTAAAAAGTAATGGAGTAATGTGACAATATTTACTAGCCATGAATATCAACCTTGCCGCTGCATTTTGCACTCTTTGTAACTTATTGATTTGATAGTCTGGCAGCCCAAAATATAAACTATTGCAGTAGTCGATATGACTATGAATTAATGCATGAATTAAAATTTCAATCGATTTTTGTGTTAAATATTTCCTTATTCTACCTAAATTATATCGATGATAAAAAGCTGTACTACAGGTTTCATTTATATGTGCTTTGTTAATGTTGTGGAGGCGCGGTGGCCTCATGGTTAGTGCGCTTGACTCCGGATCAAGTGCTCCGGGTTCGTGCCCCAGCCGGGACATTGTGTTGTGTTCTTAGGCAAGACACTTTACCCTCTCAGTGCCTCTCTCCACCCAAGTGTATAAATGGGTACCGGCAATTTAATGCTGGGGGTAACCCTACGATGGACTGACATCCCATCCAGGGGGGAGTAGAAATACTCCTAGTCACTTCGTGCTACAGAAACCGGAGTTAAGCACCGGCCTAATGGGCCACTAGGCTCGTAAACAGACTTTACTTTTTTTACTTTGTTAATGCAAATGTATACTAATATTTCCAGGATCAGCAGCAATTCAAAAGGTTTCTATACCTTGAATAACCTTGAATTAACTATTTTCAATTTCTTTTGACCCAACTGATATAAGTTGTGTTTTCAAAGTTAATTTTTCCAGAACAGTACCAAATGGTCTTTTGGTATTTTTCCCTTCATATCCTGTGATGAACAAGTGCTTGGAACACTGGCAAGTAAGTTATGAGTTCAGTTTCAAAGCATATCTTACATATCTGAACTTGACTAAAACATTCTTACAATCACCAAAAAGATTCACTTCCATATTACTTTAGAAGTCAGAGTTACTGTACCAACTCAGTAATTTACATAGATAGCGTTATTAAAAATCCATTGCAGCCAAAAGGCTGGATTACGGACTACAAATGTTTACTTAATACAAAATACAAAAATAATGAAAAACTAAATAAAAAAAAGGCTAAAAATACTATATATGTATATATATTAAAATTCATGAACGAAAAAGCAAAAATACTATTGATATATATATTATACGTAATGAAATTTAAGAAATAGCCGCAATATACTTGATAAAGCTATTAGGAAATAGCCGCGTTGTACATGATAAAACTATTCTTTAGTCTATTTGTTCTGCAAAAAGGTACGTTAAAAGCGCGCTTTCTCCTTAAGGCTACGGTACTAAGATTACACGACAATATTGCACTCTTTAAGAGCCTCTTGGTATCTTAAACCTGGGGAAATTACTCTAAGTGCGCGGCGCTGCATTTTCTCTTAGCTCTTCAGAGATACTTAGGTAGACCATTGTGGAAAACTTGGCAAGCATATTCAGACATGGGCCGGATATACGTAGTATAGAAACTAGCTGCGCAGTATCTCCTTTTGCACGCTTAAGTTGCCTTAACTGATAAAGCCTGGACGCCCCTTTTTTGATAACATCCTCTATGTGAGCGTTCCACTTAAGATTGTTTGAACTTGTGAGACCAAGAAGTTTTACGTTAGTTACAACCTCTATTGCTTTGTTGTTGATAGTAACTGCTTCGAAAGAATCTGCAGATCTTGAAAAACTTATCTGCAACTCTTTACACGTAGTCTCAATCAAATGGAACTTATCTGTCTCGGCTTGCCTAACTAGTTCGTCTACGGCAACTTGGATTCTACTTGGTTGGCCCTTGTAGACTGTATCGGCCATCGATGTGTCATCGACGTACTTCCAAAGGATTTTTGACGCCGTTGGCATTGATGTCATTTATCATGACCAAGAAGAGCCAGGGCCCCAATTTGGTCCCCTGCAGTACACCTGCTCTGACTGATCCCCAATCCGAGTAGCAATCATGGGCGAGCTACACTTGTTGCTTCCTGTCAGTGAGAAAATCCGCAATCCAATCAAACACCCAAGGTGGGAGCTCATAATTCCCAAGCTTGGCCATAAGAATGGCGAGGTCGATAAGATCGAATGCTTTCTTAAAGTCGAAAAGCATCACGCGTACTGTAGAACCGTTACCGTCAGAATCTTTATACCAGTTGTGAAGCATACTGATTAGCGCATGCACAGTGCTGGAGTTCGGGACAGTGCATGCACAGTGCTGGAGTTCGGGACAGTCCCATATTGGTTCCGGTCAATTTTTGCAAGGACGGTAAGCTTGACGTAGCTGTCAACGAAAAACTCTTCCCCAACTTTAGAAAGGAGTGGGTCAAAGAAATGGGCCTCGAGTGTTTGTTAGCATCACTAACAGGTGAAGTCTTCGGGAGGGGTGTAATGTCCGCTTTCTTCCACGAAGTTGTAAGGCGACGCTCCAAAAAAGAAGAATTCAAGATGTCTGCCACTGGTGCAGCCAATAGGTCCGCGTTTTCTTTGAGTACCCAAGAGGGGACTCCATCAGGTCCGGATGCTTTGATCCTGTTAAACGCCGATAGTTGCTTGATGACTGAAAACTCAGGTATAGGACGGGGAGGTTCTTGTTGGTGTACGTACGCGTGCGCGTGTTTATCAGGCATGGCTGGGGGGGGGGGGGGGGGGCGGTGAATGCCCTCATTGGTGACAAAAAAGCGTCATTGATAACATTGGCCAAATGTTTAGGATCTTACCCCTCATCGGCAAGGTGTTGGAGGTCTGCGGTGGGTCTCACGCGCTCGACCTTAGAAGAGCCACTTAACTGTTTGATTTCCTTCCACCACTAGGCAGGCTTGCAAGCCTTGATATCTTTGACTTTGGCATCTTAGTACTTTGCGCGACGCGCTTTCCGATCTCTGTTCACTTTATTCCGGAGCTGATTGTACTCGGCCAGATTTTTGTTGGTCAGTGCTTTTTGCCGGTCGCGCATAAACGTCGTCGTATTTACAAGGAATCGTAAATTCAAACAGCGCCGTCGTGCGAAAGTCGTCGATTCGTAAGCTCCCTATTCATCCATGGCGCCTCATTCGCTGATACCGACTTTTCTTTTAGGGGCATAATTGCGTCGACACCGGAAATAATAGGTTCTTCCACTATCTGCATTTTCTCGTCACATGTATCCTTGTTCTTTACAAGGTCGGTGATGTTAACTTTTTCCAAGTATGAGCTCAGCGCGACCCTGTAACTTTCCCGCTGGTCCCTTGTGATGATGGATCGTTTGAAGGTTGTATTTTGCAGCGAGACAAGGGCTGGAGTTCAACAGATGCGTGGTCTGACAAACCGAAAGCTGGGCGTTTTATTGGCTCCTCGTAGAATTCTTTAATGTTGGTCAAAACGAGGTGTACGGTCTGATTTCCTCGAGTATGGAATTTAACAATTTGTTTTAGCTCAAAAGCGTTCCTTTATCTCGAAGTGTCGAACCTGTTAAAATCCCTTGTGATCAAAACTCCACAGTTCGAAAATCGCGATTCAATTGTAGACATTGCATCGTAGAGATAATGCAGGATCTTAGGATCAGAAACGCCTTTGTCTGTCTGTGGATTGTAAACATTTGCGATGATTATACAAGATAATCCCCTAGGGAGGGGCAAGGTCGTAGTTGAAGCCAAATTACTTCAATTTTATCGTCGTATAGATCTTCTAGAACGGTATACCTCAGCCCTTTCCTGATGTAGGTACAAACGCCTCCATGTATTACGCCTGTCCTGTCTCCTTATTAAGTTATACACAGGAATACTGACGACATTGTCGTGAATGTGGTCGCGCAACCAGGTCTTTGTTATGCAGGCAATGTCTAAATTTGCATTTGTAATAGCAACAGAGACTTCATCCAGTTTGGGGGCCAAAGACATTACGTAATTTTTACAGTCACTATCTTCCAGATGATTCTTTTGTCTTTCTCAGAACTCTGGAACATGGTCAAGATTAGAACAACACAAACCTCTATTTGCGGAGCCCAAAGGAAAAGGAGATTTTGCTGAGGTTTGTGGGAAATCAAGTTTTCTTCTAGATTTTACATGTTTTAAACCTTTGCAAAACAACAGCATTCCGTTAGATATATATATTTTTTAATTGTACGATTTATTATATATTAATACATTATTTATGGTCACTTTTGTGTATTTGTATTTTAAAGACCATGGAGAGGTTCTATGAAAAAATTAACGATCCGAGTTGCAATGCGGCAACTTTCTTCGCTGTTTGTCGTGGAAAGGTACAGATCCAAATGATTGTCTTTTTCAGTAGAATATCTACTGGGAATCTGCTGATGTATGTTAGTTACATTGTGAAATTTTTGAGAATTAAAATGCTCTGTTTCATCTGGTTGGTTAGATAACTCCTGGAGTATAATCAGTCTCATCTTGGTTAATGTGTTTTAAAACTGTTTCAGGTCAGCGAGGGACTGGACTTTGCTGACATGAACGGTCGAGCTGTAGTAATAACTGGTCTGCCTTTCCCGCCAAAAATGGACGCTAAGGTACATTGCAAGAGCTCGACGCTTTTTCACATAATTGATCAAGGTGCACATTCTCCACAAGGAATCGCACCCCAGCCTTTCGGATTTCACTCTCCAGCAAACCTATAAGGAGAATATCAAGACTTGTCATTTAGAGTTCGTCACCTTCATACTATGACACAAAACACTTAACTAAGACAAAAGGGAATTCTTTAACGAATCAGATCTTGTAAGTTTAGTTATTTGGCCCTGAATAATTTTGTGTTAATATGATCTTCAGGTTCGCTTAAAGATGAATTTCCTGGATGAAAGTCTTCAGAAAGCAAAAAGTTTTTCATCCAAGGTATTTAGCGAATACTGGTTTCTATTCCTCCGTTTTTTGTCACAACTTTTAAAATTAAGGAATCATTTTTATTTTGGTTTATCGCAAAGGGTCTAAGCGGTCGACAGTGGTATCGTCAGCAGGCTTCCAGGGCTGTCAATCAGGCTGTGGGTCGCGTCATACGTCACAAGCAGGATTTTGGCGCCATTTTATTATGTGATGTTCGGTTCACTTACCCGGATGCAGTTCAACAGTTACCAAGTTGGATGAAACCTTACGTCAAGGTTTATAAAGACTTTGGTTCAGTTCAGAGAGATCTGATTCATTTCTTCCGCACTGCTGATAAAATGGTGCGATTTTTCAATTGTAATCTTGTCAAGCAATCATTTACGTACAACTGACATCTCCTGCTCTTCTTTATGTATGTCGTTTAAGGGAGAAAGAGGATACTTTCGTCTATACGAGGGAACGAGGAAGAATATAGAAATTTTCAATATTTCTAATAGTTTGTTAGTAGAAGTAGAAGTAGACATCTATATTTATACAGGATAGCCCCTTCAGTGTAGTAAACACTGGTATCAACGGGGGTCCTGTTACCCACCCATCCCACCCCAGGGGAGGACATCCATCACACAGTAACCTCGTGTGCGTGGGAAATTAACGTCTCCTGCCCCTAACCTTGCAGGAGACGGGACCTCCATTTATTCGTCCCCATCAGAGAAGACTAGAATATCTAATCATTTCTTGATGTTATAGAAAGGTAGCATATTCTTCTCAATTATTTTAAGACCTGGAGTGTTGGTCTGGCCGGGGCTCGAACCCTCGACCTCCCGCACAATAGTCCAGCGCTCTATCCATTGAGCTAACCGTGAGGGAGATATTATTTTGTTTTCGTTGTTTTTTCCTTATTTCATCCATTTTCTGTTTCCCTCGTCTACATTTTTATTGTGGTCGTTCACCCACAAGTCGTTTCGTTAACGACCAGTTTGCTAACAAGTGAGGTCGTTCCGGCAGCTCCTCGGGTTAGTTCGCAAACTTCTCATAGGTTGCTTCGCTTTACGTCTTTGTAGTTTTGTTTCTTCGAAGTGGCCGTTATTGCACTTTGGTTTATTGCACCGTAGACAAATGTAAACCTTCAAATTTATCCTTTACTTTGTAACGAACTGATTTAAGTTTTATCAAATTGACTTTCTGCGTTTATCGAATCGACCATGTTGATATATCGAATCGACTTCAGTTTGTCTCGAATCGACTTATATTGATACGACCCCACTCCACTATGACTTTTCAGCCGATTAGAAGTCGATCAAGTTCTGCAGATGGAATCACTAAACTTTTTGTTATATGTTAGAGAGACGGCTTACGAGACGCTAGCGAACTGAACCAAGACACTGGTGGCGAAAGGGCCTAAAACGTTACCGAACCGGTCGTTAGCGAAAGGAGTCGTAGGCGAAACGAGCGGTTAACCCTACATTTAGTTGGCTGGCTTTTATCAAATTTGCCTCATAACACGCCCCCCTTATTTTTATCTGCCGTTTCACCCCGATTTAGGTCGACAAGTCTTCAATGAAGGTCAAATCATTTAAAAATAACTCTAGCCGGGCTGAAAATCCGTCTGCAAAAACAATATCTGGGGAAAACCTGTCCCATATGTCAATAGAAGAAACGGAACTTCAGAAAAATAAAAGAAAAGAAACCGGGAATGAAGTGAAAACCCAGGCAGCAAGAGAAGGTGTGAATAAGTTACATCGCTTCAGTAAGAATAGTAATTTGTCTCTATCCTTTCTCGAGTGAGGCTTTAAAAATTTTTGTTTACTTTCCCCCCCTTCGCCTACCCCTACCCCTCCCCCTCCCCTTCCTCTGTCTGTTTATATATCATCACCCAACTATGAATCTATATTTCCTCCATCTATCTGTCTATCTATCTATCTATCTCTATATCTTTCATATCTATCTATATACTACTGCGCTGCAACAACGGATCTCATAACTCATCCCTCTTGATAATTTGTTTGTCTTCTTTCAGCCCCTGTGTCTTCCCTTCGTCTTAAGTATGTATACAAGTCATCTGGAGTGAAAGACATGGCAAACACAGCAAAGCCAGCAAGTTTGATCGAATCCTTAACAAATTCGGAGGTAATAATGTTCCACATATACAATTTTATAATATTGGCCATGTTTGCTAACCTATTTTGTTATTTTCCTTGCTGATATGAGAAAGAGATCGTCCCAGAGTTCAATTCTGTCCTTGAAGAATGAATTCATGTGTAGATCTAACACAGTTCTTAAAGTCCCAGTGTTTATTCAAGCTTCAGGAATCGTGCTTGTTAAAATTTTGTTGTTAATCCATTTCAGGCTGCCTCGAATACTGAGTTGCCTAAAGAATCACAAGAGCAAAAGGTGAGACATAAATGGTGCTCTGTACTGGATAATACACGTCAAATTGAAACGTTAATAAACCCTGCCTTGATGAGGCGAGCTGTTTCCTCGCAGTTGGTGTCCATCTGCTGTGAAAAGTTTTTTTTCTTTCTCATTTTCAGGAGAGAAGCCTGTCAGAAGCCATCATGAAGAGAAAGGAATCAAATAGAAGAACTCAGCCTAGGAAAGTTTTGAAGGTTATAGCATAGTAGATTTTTAATTTGTTTATTCACTAGTATATAATAATAGTTCTAAGTTACCGTAGCCTCGTTATCATAGTTCACTAAAGTAAACGAATGAACGTATGGAGCTAAGAGCAAATGAAAGATATTGTATAGATTCCTGAACTTTTTATAGCACACTTTGTCCATTGGTAACATAGTTTTTAACAAAGCCTCTAAAATTTTTTGGTCAATCTAGTTGCTTAAATTCCTGCCTGGCAGTGAGGTCAATACACTACACACCAAACCATTGAGCCACTGTCAGAACAAATGTTTCAGAACATTTTTTTTCTAACTTCATGCTGTTTTTCCTTTCTTTAGGTGGTCAAGGTTAAAGAAGAAGAAAAGCCAAGATCGGTCAGTTGTATTTCATTCCTTACGTGGTATTCAAGCCTTCTTTCATTTCTTACATTGTCTGTACACTTGTTATTGGATTGCAAAGCCTCTACTATTGTCTCAGATTGCTGATAACAAGTGAGAACTAGCCTAGGCACGCTCCCGATCAGTTTCAACTGCGATGATCAGGCAGCCGTCTTTCTGACAACCGCCATTTTTCGATTGTCTTCTCGGCTTTCGTTCGTCTTCATTGACTCAGAGCCTGGGACTGACTTAGATTTATCGAGGGACTAAGACGATGAAAATGGACATCAGCTGAGGCTGTTTCTCCGCAACTTCGATTTTAGTCGAGGGAACTTCACAGGCCATCAATTGTGCACTGCGATTTAGTAGCGGGACGTGCCTTGCTGTCGTATTACATTTTCGGTCATATTTCCTACTTTCCAGTCCATTTTTCTTACTTCTCTCCCTCCCCTCCCTCCCTTTCCCCCTCCTTTTTCTTTTTACTTCTCCCCCTCCCCTCCCTTCCCTTTCCCCCTCTTTTTTTCCTTTCACTTCTCCCCCTCCCTTCCCTTTCCCCCTCTTTTTTCTTTTTACTTCTCCCCCCTCCCCTCCCCTTTCCCCTCCTTTTTCTTTTTACTTCTCACCCCTCCCCTCCCTTCCCTTTCCTCCTTCTTTTTCTATTTACTTTTCCGTGTAAGATTTTAGGGTCGTCTTTCCTTTTTCAGAGTGCAGATCAACAGAAATTATTACCCAACAAGGCTCAAAAGCTTACTGAAGCTAAGATGTATATAAGAGAGGTAAATAAAAGGCACTATTTTGATCGTGCACAAATTAAGGTTGCATCTGTTTTTTGGTGTGTCCAATCACAAGTACCTGTGTCCAGCACAGTGTTTCAAACGGAACAAGTTTCTCATACTGTTTGGTCATCCGTTTGCACTTTTTCGTGGCGCAGTGATTTAGGAAACAGATAGGGTTTTGGCCGAGTGTGCAGTATGACTCCGTAACTCAAATCTTTGCTGTGGACAGTAAGTTGCATTTAAACCTGTTCCAATTCTTTTCAAACGTACAAATTAATGGGTCTGGTTTTGGTATTGAGGTAAAACAAGCGCTCAGTGATGGACAGTACAGAGTATTCTCCCAAGTTTTGAGCAAATACAAACAGGTTCGTAGAAATATCCAAAAGTTTGTCTTTTTCCTTCCTTGTTGGCTTTAAAGAGGAAACAATTTGTTCTTTTCCTTTTTCGGCATGGGATGGTATTTTATTGAACCACTGGTTTCTTATTCAGAGCCTCGACTTGGACTCCTTGATTGAAGGACTCACGCCGCTGTTCACCGCAAATGAAACACACTATCCGCTTATGCACGGTTAGTAGCCTGGTGGCTAGTTTTAAGACCGTAATTGTTCTCAGAGTCTTTTTGGTTGGTAATGTTAGAGGCTCGAACACCTTTACACTGTCATGACAACGTCGAGTACTGTGTCTATGTTAGGTTTTTCAAGTTTTATCCGGGATCCAGTGGACAAGGTGCGATTCTTTGAAGCGTATTGCGACATCACAGGCTCAGGTAAGACGGTGTCACGGCCTATAATCTCCTTATCAAATACTTCATCCAGAGCATACTCACCATACTGATTACATATGTAACTACATCGAAATACTTTATCTGTAACGCACACTGACTTTTTACAATCTGCAAAACAATCTACAATGTGTACAGTATATACAGTTATATGCGTTATCTGCTTTAGACACAACCATTTACACTGTCTGCAGAAGATACATCTATCTACTCTGTCTGCATTGGGTGCAGATATTTTCTCTGTCTACAGTAGACGCAGTTCCCTTCACTGTCTGCAGAAGATACATCTATCTACTCTGTCTGCATTGGGTGCAGATATTTTCTCTGTCTACGGTAGACGCAGTTCCCTTCACTGTCTGCAGAAGATACATCTATCTACTCTGTCTGCATTGGGTGCAGATATTTTCTCTGTCTACAGTAGACGCAGTTCCCTTCACTGTCTGCAGAAGATACATCTATCTACTCTGTCTGCATTGGGTGCAGATATTTTCTCTGTCTACGGTAGACGCAGTTCCCTTCACTGTCTGCAGAAGATACATCTATCTACTCTGTCTGCATTGGGTGCAGATATTTTCTCTGTCTACAGTAGACGCAGTTCCCTTCACTGTCTGCAGAAGATACATCTATCTACTCTGTCTGCATTGGGTGCAGATATTTTCTCTGTCTACGGTAGACGCAGTTCCCTTCACTGTCTGCAGAAGATACATCTATCTACTCTGTCTGCATTGGGTGCAGATATTTTCTCTGTCTACAGTAGACGCAGTTCCCTTCACTGTCTGCAGAAGATACATCTATCTACTCTGTCTGCATTGGGTGCAGATATTTTCTCTGTCTACAGTAGACGCAGTTCCCTTCACTGTCTGCAGAAGATACATCTATCTACTCTGTCTGCATTGGGTGCAGATATTTTCTCTGTCTACAGTAGACGCAGTTCCCTTCACTGTCTGCAGTAGATACTGCTATCTGCACCACATGAAGTAGATACCGATACACGGAGTGTAGATGGCTTTTTTCTACTGTTGACAGTGCAATTAGCTCTATCTAATGTAGACCTTGTAGGTAGTATTACCCACTGTAGATAGCTGTGTCTATTGTAGACAGTGCAGTTGGCTCTATCTGATGTAGACATTCTAGGTAACTTTGTCTGCACTGGATAGTGTGGACAATTTCATTGCACAGTGTATGGCTAAGAGGTTCCTGTTTTCCAGATACGTAATGTAGAACCTCATTTTGCGTCTCCCTTCTAGATGTGCCTTCACATTTTACTGCTGGTCTTAACGTTAAAAAGGAAGACGATTCGCGACCAGTAAACGGTATGTTTATCTGGGCCTGTACGATCTAGAGTTTCATACAGGCTTTATCCGCTTTGTTTTGTCAAATAAACTTCCTCTCCTGCTTGAACACAAAAATCATGAGCTTAATACATCATTATCTTGATATGGAAGATTTTTTGCGGATTTGGTAAGATCTAGAAGTTTGTTTCATTTTTAGATCATTGTAGAGTTGGTGAAAAGAGGAAACCAGAGGAAAATAATCAGGCACTTGCCAATGAGCAAAACAGAAAAATAACGAAAGTACAGAGCAGTTCAGACAAGGTAAGGGTTTCTGACGATGTAGTTCACCTGATGCCTGGCTCCTTCCTGCACTTTTGCTTGTTCTCCTTAGCCAAGTTTACTTGGATCAATCTTTTTAAGCCGGGAGATCTGCAGATGTCGTTGAGGGCTAAAAACCTGATAAACTGTATTATCTGTATTTAACTCAACTATTAGCTAAGGTTGAGCCAAGCCGCAGTAGCCGTCGGGGAGCTTTTTACGGAATGGGAAAATTCAGTTCAGTGAGTGATTATTCACGATTGCCGTCTGAGATATTGAGTAAACCATGGTGTGTCTTTGAAAAAACAACGATCACCTCGTTATATCTACTTGAAAGTTAATAATTTTGCTAATTCTCATCTTTCTGAAGGTTTTCAAACCTGAATATGCTTCAAGTGTGTCTGGGACCAGCTCAAGTCTTCTTGACTTCACTAAACATCTAAATGGAGGAGGCTTGTTGTAAATCTAATTTCGACTAGTTCCTTATTGAATGTGAAGTATCTTTTGTGAATTGTGCAAAACTAGATTATTGAAATTATGAAATAATAGCCATAAATATTTTGTTAAATTTTCCAACTCGGAAAAAAATGTTTTCATAAAGAAAATTCATATGTAATCTTTGGTTCTTTCTATTTGTGTTTCTCGGCGTTCTTGCGTGAATTCATTAACTGATTCGATTAACAAATCTTAATTAGTTTAATTGGATTATAGGACATTTCTCTTATCCACATCATGGATGGAACCTCTAACTGTGCGTTTTGACACAAATTAATAGTTGTTAGAGTGGCAGCTGCTTAACGCTTTTCTTCGGTTAAAGCTCAATACTTCAATTCTCAAAACTGATCCCCATAACTTCGCTTTCACTTCGGTGGTGGGAATTTACTTATTAAGTGGAGACATTACCTTCATAATTCCCTTATTTATGGTTTCCTTTGGTTCTCATCACCTTTTCGTTTGACAGAAGGGAAGGGTTGGACAGAATGGATGAATTCCAATGTGAAAAATTGAAGAGATGTTCTGAAAGTTTGACGACACATGAAAGTTTAAGAAGTTTATATCAATTTGTTTTCCTGAGGGTTACACCTACGTGCAGCGATTCGACTGATATGTGTTACAAATCAGATAATTGTTTGGGCGCAGTAAAGGTAACGCTAGAAGACTTAAGGTGCGCGCAATTTGTCGATTTGTCTCCACCCTTATCTATTCACTCATTTCATTCTAGAGAAATACGAATTAAAATTAACGTGGTTTTCGTCATGGTCAGATATGGTACTTTCCAAATATTACTTAAAATGGATTTAACGCCGAATATGCATCTTCAAGAGGCAAACATAGCGATTGGCGTTTAGCTTACCATTATTAGACTATTTTAAGCAAGAGGTCTGATACCTTCAATTTAACAGTGATGAAGTATCATAACCATTATCAAACGGATATGAACACAGTAGCTCTCCTGAAGGCGACAGGAGGGAGCCCAGCGTGGCCGAGTTTCAATTGCGGAGTTTATAGGATTATCCTTTCTCTCACGTCTGTGCTTCACCCGGCCCCCGGTCGCAGGTGACTCACACACAAACGATTTTCTGCACGAAACCAATTTCGGTTATTCTGCATTTGAGCGTCACCTTTAGTGCCACGATCCGCAAAGTTTGGATTTCGTTTTCAAAGGAAATTTAGCAAATTCTCCGCTCGATTAGCCTTCAAAGCTATTTCGTGACCGAGTTTCGCCACAATGGTTGAAATGAAATCTGTCATTTTCGTAGGTTTAATTATAGTACTTACGGAAGCTTTCATCACAGTTACTTGACACCACTTTAACATCTCTACTTTTTTATGCTTGCTTCAAAAACAATCAATTTTTTTTTTTAAAGGAGTATTTTCGTCTCTGTGCGGTTCCGGTCGGTCGCGTGTTTCGAAATTTTCACTGTTATTTTGTCTGATGTATGTACAAAAGGGGAGAGTTCTGAAAAAAAAAAAAATATATATATATATATATATAAATATAAATCAGTTTAAATTATTACTAAACGACGCCATCTCTATTTATTTCATGACCATGGGGAAGAAATGAAAAATGTGTCTTCATTTTATGCACTTTTTTATCACTCAGTCTCTTTAAAATTTTCACACGATTAAAAAAAAACATTCTTTGAAATAAAATTAATATAAGCGTCCATAACAAATTCGATTTGTCAGAAATTACTGAAAAAGGTTTAACTTTTGTTTTATATCACAATAACGGATAAGTCAAAGTATATTTAAAGTTAAGTTAAATAATTTCTTAGTTGATTATTTGTGTGATTTCTTAGAAAAGCATTTTAGAAATAAGATTTCCTCCGATTGGAACTATAGGTTTTATCGTACTTTTTTTTAACTATCTCTTATTTTTCTGTTATCAGTACTAATTGAGTACGAAAAAGCATTTGCTAAACGTTGTGATTGGTGTAACACCTGCTGCGTAGAACATGAGGTAATAGATAAAATTTACAAGAAGGGAAGTTATTACGGCATCTGATGAAATTCGTGATAGAATTTCCACGAGGTTTAGGGTAACACCAAAACCAAGCAGTAGGTATGACCTGGGAAGGTATTCGTGGGCCTACTTCCTTACATCTGTTGATCGACTTAACCACAAGGTAAACTATATTTAACAGTTCGCTATTGTAGTTTAGTTGACTAACGTTGAATAATAAAGCATTAGTTTGTTTGTTTTTATTCGTGGGATCGTGTGGAGAAAGTAAACCGGCCGGACCCGCGCAAATTTGTGGGAGCGAGCTTCTGTTCAACTTGATCAAGAGACGGAGTTGAGGTAGAAAAGAGAGTGCTGAGACCGGAGATATGAAAACAGAGGACGGACAGCGATCTGTATGAAGTCAAATACCTTTGAGTATTAAGCAAATAGGCGAAAGAAGTACATCAGTCATAAAGATCGTAATCTCGAAAGAACCCCAAGTTAGGAAGCGAAAAGTAACTTTTTGAAGAAGCTTATATATTAAGCAAGAAACTATTTGGGACAAAATTTGGGTTGACGCAAAACTCCGAACCTAAGTAAATTGATCCCAAGTACGTCAGAAGCGATTGATTATGACAAACTTAATCTTGAAATGGGAGACGTGGAAGTGGACTGTCCATAATGACGAGAAACGATAATTTCATAAGTCATACTCACTTTTCAATTGGTCACAAGGCTGGCCAAAATGAAATCAATTCAGAAGTTTCGGTTACCAACGACACCATGGTAATCATGGCTGACAGAGAAACGCCTCTAGTCTCCGCAGATTTTTAGAGGCGTCCTTCGATAAACAGATTTGCCTAATACTACTGTGAACTATTTTAATGCCCTTTGAAATTTTTTATGTTTACTGTAACAATAAAACAAACAAAACTAAAATAGCAATCGGGCGATGATAGTTTATTAGTTCAATAAATACAATACAGTATTATAAACTCTTTGACATTTTCCGTGACGCGCTGTCAATTGCTGCTTAAAACAATAAGCTTCTGTCTCCAAATAACATTTATTTAAATTGTTTGTGAAATATACTCCACGAAGTCCAACTGTGATGGCTTGAGCGCGATTATAGCTGACAGTGATGTTCCGTCATTCATAAGCGACATAAACTAACCAGTCTTTATAATATTACTCTCCCACAAGAAGGCAGAAATTAAGTCAAGTTGGTAACAACCAGTCTTAAATCTCTTGAATAAGTCGAAATGAGGGCGCAAAACCTTTACATAAATTGAGGAATTCCATCTCGAATTCGATCAACAGGAGCCCCATGCTGAATCAACAAGGCAGCAGCTTCGAAATTCCCAGCCATAACTGCTATCTCCAATGGTGTAAGTCCGTCAGGAGTTTCGCTTGTAAGCTGTAATCCAAGTCCTATTAAGCTTTCGGCATATTTTGTAAGTCCACGGGCGACTGCCTCATGTAAAGGAAATAGTCCCAACTTAGGCAACGCGTCCAATGAGATTTTCCCGTTCTGAATTTCACAAATAATATCGTCCATTTCAATGTAGATGTCTTCTACAATCATGCCATATCGGCGACTTTCACAGTTTCGACTGTTCGTGTTGTTTTCACGACGATTTTCCTCTTGTTCACCAACAGAACTTTTCTTTTTTTCTTGTTTAGAAGAAACATTGCTATTGGAAGCAGTATCTGACATGTTCTCCCCGTTTCTATTTCTTCTTCTTCTCTTCGCAAGTTCGTGGCCATCTTTTCCTCCAGTATTTGCTCTCATTATAGTGTTCTGGCTGTGTTCTCGCTGTGTTCTTTCTTTTAGAACTCTTCCCTTCGACTAAATTGAGCGTTGGGTTGGCACGCTGCCTCCTTTTATAAGTCGTACAAAGGTTACCAATGTAAACCGAGATGACGTTTGTTTCCGAATTAAGAGGGTTTAACTCTAACCCTTCTTAGCCTTTATCTAATTTGAACCTGTTTACAGACTTAAAAGAAAAACAAGACATCCACCGAAAAAATAACGTCGCTTGCACGCAAACTTGTTGACGTGAAAAGTGATCGAAAGTTTGAAATTGTTCTCATATAAACCGTCCAAGTGTCTCAAACGGAAGCTGATCTCAGCCCACGGATTTCTCTGGCTTAGCATTTCCACTATAGCCTTGGTTTATCACGCAATTTGAAGTTAACAGCTCGCTACTTTCCTATCTTAGGTCGGCTGCTTCCGATAGTATAAATTTCAGAAGATCACAATAAATTAACCTTTTCATTCTTCAAGGTGCTTTAGGTTTGATCGTTTAGAAAGAAGACTTAAGTCCACGGTAGAATATTGCGGGTTTTGGAGTTTTACTTTGCATATTTCATTTTTGAAAATTTAAAAAAGGAACATTCATTTGTAAATGGTATCTGCGTGGGAGCGAAAAAGGATTTACGAGTATTAGAGAGCACGATTTCATACAAATTGACTTAAAATTAATTTGTATATTTAATCCGCTACTTCTTCCAATTTCCTCTCCACTGGGCACAGCTTCCCGTGCATGTACATGTGAATATTTAAAAAACCTTAATTTAGAATACTTTTAAAATATTTCCCTTTGTTATGTATTCACTCAAAAATCGAACTCACGCGATTTTCTTACACAAGAGATACCTGTCTACAGAGTGATGTTTCCTTTTTAAAACAACAATTATAGTGAGATTTGTTACTTAATATTTTTTTTCAATTTAAGAATGTCTGTGCGGGATAATTTGAACGTGATGTAATTGTAGTCGAGGAAGGCATTTTAAGCTCGAGAAGGCTCCAATCAGCTTATCCCTACAAGCCGCCACAAAAGCCAGCAGGCAAGTCAGTGCTTACTTGTCAATCTTACAAAAGGTCAGGCGCTGAAAGAAAACGTCGCTTTGATGGCACTCGCCCAGTCGGCTAAAACTGGTCCCCTTCCTGACAAACTAAGACGTATAAAAGAAATTCTTGATTCATTATCTTCATTCCTTTCTGTCTGTTACTTCTATAAGAACAGAAGTCTTTTAAAGACTTTAAAACAGTTCTAATGGCGAGTAATGAATGACTTCGTCCGAACAAGAGCCAACGGGTGGATTTGAGAGGTTGCAATTAAAGAAATAAACAGGAACAGCTGAAAGCTTAGAAGGTTCGTTCGGCAAACTCTAAACCACAAAACTGTTATTTTTCCTCCACAAAACTGCCGGCACGCTTTGTGGGAGCGTAAATGCTGCTGGGCCATACTTTTATGTGGATTAGAGTAACCGTTATGTAACTGATCCTTAATGAACTTTCTTTCTCCAATATCCGAAAAAAAAAAATTGGGTTTTGTAAGTTTTTTTTAATGGTAAAGTGGGGTATGTTAAGGTCAGTAAAGGGCCCTTAATTATGCGGGGCACGCTTCATATATTTTTAGCCGAAGTATTCTCGCTAGCGTCTGTATTGGTCAGTGATCAGTTACCATTGGTGTTTGCAGTCAATCAGCAGCCCATCAACATCTGATTGATAACTTTCAACGATCACGTAGTTGGTATGCATTTATCGCTTCACCCAACTTAGTCGGGGTCAAAAGGAATGAAGAAAAATGTCCATGAATTCACAATCTTCCAGTTTTCCGATTTCAAAGTCATTTTTGCTGCTCTTTTGATTATTTGGAGGAAAACCATTCCCTGAGTGACGCAGTCACTAAAAACTTTAGTCAGTGTCAAATGAGCAACAATAATCAGCTTTCCAAGTCTTCCAAACATTCAACACTAAATTCCCTGAGTTTGTGTGAATTTTCGCCAACGTTTCCTCTTGAGCAAGTGTTGAGCAAGAGCTAAGCGCTCCGACAATACTAAGTCTGAAATTTTCGAGACAGGTGAAACAAAAAAACAAACAAACCCCTTTCTAACGGATTTCTTAATGCTTTATATGACTATTCTAATCCTCTGTAGCAACTTAAAGATTACATTTCACTGAATTTTGAAAGAATCACAGTACAATCCATTGCCTTCGAGAGAGCTTAGGAACAGATACTTGAGTAAATTGGCGATTAGAATTGGGAACTATCGTATCGTGAAGAACACCCTGAACTTCAACTAATCCAGGAAGAAACGGTTTGGAATTTCCTGATTATAATTTGATTTACTCGCTCCAAAGGGATACACCTGGAGAGAACTGTTGGAAAATCGTAAGGCAAGTCACGAATAAGGTCATAACAAGAAAATTGTTTCCAGACCTTATCCGCAAAGACAGGGAATGTGTCTTTCCCTAAAGAATGAGATTAGTAGGTGAGGCAGACAAGTGTTCAAAGAACAATGCGTTCAAGAGAAGAAACGGAATTCTTTCACTACGCAGATTCATTTCTTTCTTCCTTTGACCTCGTTCGGTGCAGAACAGAAAGCGAATGTGCACTTGCACGTGCACACAGGTTTCCAGGAGCCAGCTTACACGTGTTAAACAAGATGTTAAATCTATGGGAGAAGCGTGTAATGTGATTTGTCAGGTGCCCATCCTCAGGCTGACATTTGAGCATGCGCATTATTGTACAAAATGGTTATGTAAAAAATGGGCGAACCTTTAAAAGTATTTGTAACAAATCTGTTACGAATTTCGTTTGGCTGTCATCAAGTGAATATGGAGACAGTAAAAGACCTTTGCGTAGCTTACATTCACCCATGTAAAGATTGCTGTTCCAACATGTTTCTAACCCGTCGTTGCCTGTGCGTGGCCGTATGAATTTCCACGGCCGTTCTCTCTCGACAGTGGTTCCTTTTTTCTACACTTCCTCGTGACTAGAAACACGTTTGTGAGGGGAATTAAATGGTGATCGGAAATAAACATTAGTGATTGAAATCTCGATGTTGATCTTAGATCTCCTAAGAATGAACCAAGTTGCTTTCCAGACGGTACCGCAAGAGAGTAGACCCTAGGGGTGAGCTAATAGTATTACCTAATATAAACATTCTTTTTTTTTTTTTGTTAAAAAAAAATGTTCATAACACCCAAATAATCAGTTGCTTATCAAATGCTTCTTTGGAGACAAGAGTTTATGCATATATTCCGGATAAGGATTATGGTTAAAAGACGAATCAACGGAAAACAAAAAGGCCGAGATGTTCGAACCTTTCTTTTTCAGTGCTTTGGACCAAGTACTGGAGAATGTGTAAAATGAGGTGATTCACTACGCAGGAAAAAAAAAAAAAAAAGAAACCTTACGTGACTAGGATTAAGTTGCCGCGCATCAGTGAGGTTAGAACCGTGAGAAAGTAGCTCCTGAAAAAAAAACCTCATCAGAAGTCGGCTCCTTAATACCTCGGAAGTATTAAGGATTGGGGCTTAGAAGCTTACTGAATATTAACTCTGTTGTGGTTGATAAAGTTCTATTTACTTAAAGACTCTTAGATCACAAAAGAAACAAAGAAGGTAGTGACGGAAACACCTTATTTCCGGCAATATTGATTGCCCTACCTCATTGACTAATTTTATTTGCATAGATTTATATTTGAGTGTATTTGCTGTGCTACAAATGTGTAGCATAGCACTTCTTACATCAGAGATAGATACGAACAGATCCCCAACATATTTGCATTGATTACATACCACATTGATTGCAGCGAAGTTTCATTGCAATGCAGGTTTCATTCGTGATCAGTTGTTTACTTGTTAATCTTTACTTGTTAATTAGTCTCTTACTTCGGCTGAATTCTTTCACTTGAATCTGGGGAAAAAGGATTTTATGTTTGCATGATGCCGCCGGCATAGCATGTCCAGCATAGCTGAGTTCGTCTCTTTTATTTCTTTTTTTTTTTTTCCATCATCGTTTTATTCTTTTGATTCCTTTATATTGGGTTTGTGTTTCCTCATTAGAAAGTTCAAATATTTCCACGAAGAGTGAAGTGACACTAGATAAACCTGATTGAATAACTTTGTCCTAAAGGTGGAAATTAGTCGTCTAAACTTGTCTTTTTTTCTTTTTTCGTTATTTGATGAAATCTTTAAAGAGTTCTGAAATTAGTCATTATAAGTTTTGTTGTGGTTCCTTATTATTAGAAGTGTGTGTCACAGACGTTTATTTAATTAATCACATATCCTTTGCTCTCTGCCATGGCAGCAGAGACAGTTACACCGATCTGACTCAGTAAGCAATTTTGGGTACAAAGCATTGAAAGTAATCATCTGCGCGAGGAAAACCTCGCAAATGCTATGATTCGATTAAAGCACACTCCAAAAGGCATCAGTGTACAATACTTAGCGGTACGCCATGGATGAAGTTGATTAACTTCTATTAACTTCGCCAAACAACAACAATCAAAACAAATAGATTAAAGAAAATGACAAAAAATGGCACGGACACCGCAACAGCCTAGCCAATTACAGCGGGCCCAGTTCAAAAGGAAGACACTCGCCTGCGATGAGGGATTTACTTGTAGCTTTTCCATGCGACTGATTTAAAAAGGAAATTCAGTTTTACTGGTATAGTTATTTTACTAAATCACAATTCATTGGCTTAACCAATTTCTACTTGGCCCATTTCCGTTTCTCACTTCTGCGGTTATGAAAACGTTATTACAGTTTAATCTAAAATTCATCATCCACGCTTTTAATATTATCCTGTCTCGGTGTAGAGACGGAACCTGACCTAATTAATATTCGATTGTTGACGTTAGAATACGCTTCCTTCGTACTGATCATCGATATAAACTTGAAGAAAGTGAAATGTTCAGACCGATTTTGCCAATGATCATCTGTCAGGATTGTAAGAGTATTTAAATACTGTAAAAACGCACCTGCTTTCAACACATGGTCCGTTAGCTCAGTCGGCAGAGCGCGGTGCTGATACACCTGGATCTACGAATCCAACTGCTACGCCGAGGTCGAGAGTTCGAGCCTCTCACGGACCAGTGATAAATTTTTTTTAATCACCTTTTTTCTTTCCCAGTTGTTTGCCTTCCTTCCTAAACTATTTTTTTTTTCTTCTTCTTTTAAATCCCTCCTTGAGCTTACATGAAAAAACTTGAAGAATGTAATCGGCCCGAGGCTCAACATACCCATTTTCGATTTATTCAGTATCTAGGTTTTTATTAATTGATAATTTTAATTAGTGCAGGTCCACATCAGGACTTATGTCTTGTCTACCCCTCACCTGCTTTATTAAATTCACTATGAGATGCAATGAATATATGAGGTTCATATATTTAGAACTGCGGTATTAGATACGTATGATGTGCGATCCTCGCAGTAGATAGCGCTATCTATGATTTTCGCTATTGCGTAGATCAGTGGTTCGAGTCCCGTACAGGTTCGAGTCCCGTACAGGACCTGATTTTTTTCAGGTCTGATTTTCGCTATTGCATAGATAGCGCTATCTACTGCGAGGATCGCACATCATACGTATCTAATACCGCAGTTCTAAATATGAACTTCATATATTCATTGCATCTCATTTATCACTTTCACGGGTTTATTACGAATCAACTTAACGGCCTGCTCCCAGTTGGCTTGTTAGCTCAATTGGTAGAGCGCTGCACTAGTATCGCAGAGGTCAGTGGTTCGAGTCCCGTACAGGCCTGATTTTTTTCAGGTCTGATTTTCGCTATTGCATAGTTAGCACTATCTACTGCGAGGATCGCACATCATACGTAAATTCACTATGATGATGACCTATCGTCCCTAGTCAATGGCGATATGATATAACACTTTAATTAGCGGGTATAAATCTATTTCATGTATTTCACTGTTTGAGCTATTTTAATTCTTTAAGCGATAGAACACATTTTTCCAGGCTCTACAACGTGATAAAGCCGCGCAGGACGTCGAAAGAACACGAGGAAAGCTTATAAAACATGAGCCGAAGGCGAGTGATTTAAGTCCGGTTCAGTCGCCGAACTTTTCATGAGCCGAACTCAATTCGAATTTGGACCGACCCAAATTAACAAAAGTAGAAATTGTAAATTGGCCACCGTAATGATTATAAAAGCTGACGTTTCGAGCGTTAGCCCTTTGTCGGAGCGAATAGAGGAATTGTGGGTTGTGTGTGGTTTTAAAGACAGAAAATGGAGCTACGTTATTGGTGGGAGCATTGCAGCGAGAAAAACATGAATAAATTAGTGGAATGAAAAGCGTTCGTTGCTTTCGCCAAAACTAGGTTTTGTAGCCACATAAACTTCATCGGTCGTTGCCTTCATTCTAAAGTTATTCCCAAGGGTTTTCGCTCCAATTTTCATGCATCTTCATTCACCAAACAATACCATCACCAAATTCAATGCGCCCAAAATTCTTTTTCACGTAACATCTATGAAGGCCCATACTGGTCAAAATTACACTCTAAATAAATGCTATTGGCTGGACTGTTTTTTCATGCTACATCATGTTTTAGTGCATCTGTGTCGCTTTCTTGTTTGTATTAATATTTGATTTTTTGTGTATCCTGCAAGAAAAAATTACTTTGAAGGCGATAATATAATCATTGATATTATTTTTTCATATGACAGAGTATAATTTTTTTTTCATTACCACATACAAATTTTTCGTAACAAATTCAAAATTTTTTTTCATGTATACATGCATATTTTTTTTTGTATCATGATAGTATAAATTTTTCTTCCATGGTACTCAAAAATTTTTGGGGATTGTGTGTTAATTTTTTGGATCCATGATGCATTGCGTTCATCGCGGAGAGAGGTATGGGTCTAACGCCGCCATCTTGTTTTCAAAGTTGTAATTTTACAACCGCAAAAATGTCAAGGCATACTATATTTAGGAAACGAAATCAGCGAGGATTACAACTCTTCCTTCAGAATTTAAAAGGAGTTGTTAATCTTTTTATAAATTTCCAAGAAACAACTTGGACAGAAGAAATCATCGAAATAACAAAACATAGATTACAGGATGCTTATGCAACACTGACTTTGATTGAACACGATCTTGATGGAGCTCCAGAAAACTATACATTGAAAGAGTCTTTGCATCTCCTAAAGAGTACTGTGCAGTCCCTTCCCGATGTTCTCCTTTCTAATGAAACTGTAGCAAGTGGAAGCTCCTCAGGTAGTTTTTTTACTCCACCTGTGGAAGGCAGAGAGGGACCTGGAAGACCAATCATTGTGATCAGCAAGGACCAAATAGAAGACTTACGTACAATCCATTTTTCTTGGGAAAAAATAGCCAAGCTGCTCGGTATCAGTGTATCTACACTTCAAAGAAGGAGAAAGAAGTTTGAAATAGATGATAAACTTGAAAAGTTTTCAAACATTTCAGATGAACAGTTAGACCTCATCTATAAAGAATTGACTGCACCTGACACAAATCAAGCAAGAGGGGGGTTTCTCACACCAAATATTGGCCGAAGGAGATTTATTGGTGCCTTGAGAAGCCGAGGTATTAGGGTTCAGCGGTCAAGAGTAAGCGAATGTCTTAGAAGAATGGATCCTATTGGCACTTCGTCAAGATGGAGATTGGTTATATACCGTCGCAAGTACAGTGTACCTGGACCCAATTCACTCTGGCACTTTGATGGTGCTCACAAACTAATTAGGTGGAAGCTTGTAGTTCATCTTTGTATTGATGGATTCTCGCGTTTAATAATTTACTGCAAATGCTGTGACAACAATAGAGCTGAAACTGTTTTAAAACTTTTTGTTGAGGGAACTCATAAATATGGATTACCTTCCAGAGCAAGATGCGACTATGGAATGGAGAATGTGCATGTTGCTCAATTCATGTTGGAAAAACAGGGCTTAAACAGGGGTAGTATCATCACTGGGTCCTCTGTTCATAACTGCCGAGTGGAGAGAAGTCATAGAGATGTTTATTCTGGGGTCCTATGTTTCTATGCACAGTTGTTTAATGAAATGGAGAAAACTGGCATTCTTGATCCTTTGAATGATTTGCATTTGTATTGTTTACACTATATCTACCTTCCAAGGATCAATATTTCCCTTCAAGAATTTGTTGCACAGATGAATAACAGGCCAGTTTCAACAGAGAAAAACAATTCCCCACTTCAGTTATGGACAGCTGGTATGCTACAGAATGTCAACCCCCCTGAACCCTCACTATCAGAAAGTGAATTAGATCAATATGGCTTTGATCCTGAAGGGTTAGTCCCTGTGGAGGATGTTGACTATCAGGTACAATTGAATCCACCAACATGTGCAATTTCAGGAGAACAAATGTTACAATTACCTGATCCCTTGGATAATGATGAATATCAGGGACAGCTTAGCTATTTGCAATGTGTAGATCTCATTTCTTCCTTTCTAAATGTGAATACTTAGTTACACTAAAAAATAGAAAATAAAAAAAAAATCAAGGCAGATTCTGAGTGAGTAAAGAAATATTTCTGAATTATTTTTACTTTCCAGAATTCCATGGTTGATTCTTAGGGACTGTTCATTATTTTAGAGGGGATGGAGTGGTGGGTGATTAATTAGCAAAGGTACCTTTTTGTTAAAGGGTCCAACTACGATAAACACACTTTTTCTTTTGTAGGCTTAAAAAAAATTCAAGTCCCCCAATTAATCACCCATCTCCTCCTCCCAGAAATAATGAATGGTCCCTTACTACAAATTCACTTAAGAAATTAATTTCCTGTGTTGTTTTCAGCTTCTCAAATAGTTTTTTATGGCAATTATTTTTGCTATTCATTGATGAAATCTACATAATTTTCGGCCGAGTAGTTGGGTTAAACACCCATTGTATTCATAGCCAATCATCGTCCATTGGGAATTTGAAGTTAGTTAAAACTGCTCAAATCGAAGAATTCTTTTCACATATCACCAAATAAAGTTTTGGATACGAAATTTTAACCCACCCACGTCCTCTTTGGCAACAAGAATGGTTAACTGTTTAAAACAAAGTTTAGGATTGTATCACTTCATTAAGTAGAAAATAATGTATATTTCTGCATGATATTTATAAGAATTACTGGTACTCCAATGAAGGACTAACATCTGAAACGACAGTACACACCTTTCACTACCTGACCTGATCTCAACTATCACTGGTTCATTAAACACCACTGCAGCCTACATCTCATTATGTATGAAGTAGTTTTCATTGTTTTATGTTTTTTCATAAGCAAAAGGATTGTGGAAAGGCAAAGAAAAACATTAAATTTGAGTACCATTGGTTTTGAATTCTGAAACCATACGCTGACAATGCTGTCTCATGTGGCTCAGGAAGCCATACATTGTGAGATGTCTACAACAGTAGTTAGTCATTCCAGTGTAGGCAACACTCACGATGACATCAAAACTAAGAAAAGAAATAATTACATCATGATAAAATGGAAAACTTTATTTGGTATATTTTTATGAATAGCAGTGATAACCATGAATAACAATTTTTATAAACTCCCAAAAATATAATATAAATTATTCTTACACAACTTAAAAGCTTGGGTTTGTATGTAGGCACAGTGGACATTCTGATTGTAAAAACATCTCAGTAAACAATAACAAATTTTAAAACTTTGTAAATATATGAAACCACAACCAAAGGTGTTATTATGAAAATGTTTTTAGTTAGAACAAACTGTTAACATGCAAAAGGTTAAAACAACGATTCAAAACATGTACCCTTGATAACAAACAGTCGATCTCCCCCCTTTTTTTCCTAGCCCACAGTTTTTGTAAAATTATACAACACCAAAGTAGGAACTACTGAAAGCCAAGTCATAAAGGTTGAACAAAAACTCGTCACCTGGAAGCTGTTTGGAGTAGCTTGGGATGGGTAGATTGAGAACATTTATGCATGTATTGGCTGTGGGCATAAATGCATCACCACATTCAATGAAATTGATTTCTGGTGATAAAACAAATCCTAGTGTAGATTCTTCATCTGTTCCACACACAAACTGCAGCACATGACCAAGGTTAAGGGTGTTATTTCCTGACACTCTCCTTCCAGCAGCAACTTCTTTAATGTAACGAATAAATGCAGCATATACTTCCTTCTGGTATTTTCTTGCATTTGAGCCTTCCTCGCTGAATTTAGGAGTAAGAAGATTAGCAAGCTTCTTCACACTGAGAGCACTTGCCTCACTTGGAATGAAGAGATACATGAAAGTGGGTAGTTTCATCAATAGCTGGAGAACACCAACTTTACGAAACCCTCTAATGAGATTTCTTACACATGATGATGATGAGTCGCCATTTGCTAGTTCTTTAAGAATGTTTTCAGGGAAGAATTGAGGAATTTTACCATTCTGAAGAATACTCAGCCCCATTACAATGCCAGCTGGCTTGTATTTTTCAGACAAATCTTCCCGTAACACTCCACCTTCAAAAAGCTTGTCTTTAATCTCAATCAGCATCAATCGAAAAAACTCCTTCCTAGGGCCTCCAAAGTCCCTTGCAGCCTCGCCAATAAAGTTCACTTCTAATGGTAACCTGAAGTTACTTATTGTGCTTATTTCCTCAAATCCTGATTCCAGTAAATTCTCTCCGTCAACCAGAATAAAATTGGTTTCCCCTTCAATTTCAATTGATACATCTGCTGTCTCCAATGGTCTACCATTTAGAATCTTCCCTTGAGCATACTTTAGTATTTCAACAGGGTTTTGCACATCATTTACACAGTGATTTATGATCTCTTGGGTGATTACATCCATTTCTGTAAACTCCTTATCTTCAGTAAGGTCAATATTTTCCCTCTTGTCAACTGAAAAGCACAATAAACTCAGTTCTTATAGTGTTCATTATTATATACAATGAAAACGTTGAGAGAAAGACAGAAATTTAACATAATGTAATCCCCTAGTGTTGTTTGAATATTATACTTGAAAAGCTAATAGATTTTTTAACAGTCTAATGTTCTTTTAAAATTGTTCAGTTCATCATCTGGACTAAAAAAATTGGAAATGAACATCTAAATTGCAGAGTGTTAAGTAATCCCACAAGAGAATAGTTTTGTTTAAAACAAATTGAAGCATTCCACTTAACACTATCCCATTATGGGATTACTTGAATGTTTATTTCCATTTTTTTTAGTTCTGATGATGAACTGAACAAGTTCAAAAACGTTTGTCTGTTAAAAATTCTATTAGCCTTTTATTTATAATGATAAACATTCAGAGCATGAAATCAAAATGTAAATTTGACGATCATTTAGTCCCATTTTGAGCTACATGTATGGTACATTGTTGTTTCAATAATTACATGTATATAGCGCTCTAATAATGCCAGACAGATTTGATGATTGTAATGATTTAAAAAAAAACCTAACACAATACCAATGCAACTATTAAAACCAAAGACAATACAATAGAATTAACTACTGCCTTACAATATTACCTGCAGTAGTCTTATCAGCATCATGAAGTATAGCACTTGGGTCATCTTCTTTTTCTGACTTCTTTTCTTCAAATTCAAAAGGGCTTTTTTCAAACTCGGAGTCATCAAAGTCATCAGCAAATAAACGAACATAGACGGTGGTGGTGGATGCAATAGATTTCAACAGTATGCTGCCATCAATTTTTACTCCATTCGCTAACCGAGGCTTGATAAGTGTCCCATAACAGTTCTTTACAAACTCAAAATCGATATCCTTGCAATCATCTGGGAGTTGTGCTTTCACTTTGCTGTACAAAGTCTTATCATTCCACGTTTTGTCAATCGCAAAACCTGAAATAACTCGATTCTTTCTTTCCAGTTGCAGCTTTTTTTCTCTTGCTTGTGGTGTTTTTTCAGTGTTTGCCCCGACAATTACAATATCTTTGATCGCACAATCCCTTGTTGCAGTACGATTTGTTCTTCCAATATTACGGGATGACGATGCAACATTCCGGGGAGCATTGGTTACGTTGCCCGATAGAGTTGGGAAACGAGAACGAAGCTCGCTGAGAACGTTGCGAGGTCTATTTCCAGCTTGCCCTGGAGATTGGTTATCGGTACCAGAGGAAGATGATTGTCTGGCTGATGTATTTAATAGAGAATTAATCTCTCGGATGGCGTTTAATGCTATATTAGCTATTCTCGTTTCTCTACTTGACGAAGACATATTCCAAGATGGCGGCGACGGCAGCCCGTTTTGGCGGGAACTTACCCTCGACCCATACCTCTCTCCACAATGACCGCAATGTATCATGGAACCCAAAAATTAGCACACAATCCCCAAACTTTTTGAGTACCATGGAAAAAAATTTATACTATCATGATACAAAAAAATATGTACATATACATTAAAAAAAATTGGAATTTGTAATTTTTTCTTGCATGATACACAAAAAATCAAATATTAATACAAACAAGAAAGCGACACAGATGCACTAAAACATGATAGTAGCATGAAAAAACAGTTCAGTCAATACCATTTATTGAGAGTGTAATTTTGACCAGTATGGGCCTTCATAAACATCATGAGAATCACCATTAGAGCTATGTGCCAAAAACGTAATCGCCTCACCGAACAAATCCTACATTGCCGCTCTGAACTTTCCAAAATCTGTCCAGCAGTTTTATTACAATCTATCCGCGCCAAAATTCAGGAAACTAATTCGAAACTTTTCAATCATTTGAACCAAATTAAGGCCCAAAAACTTGACCAACTTATCGGTCCCCAAATCGCTAACCACTCATCACCAGAAAACCTCAAAACTGTAGTTACCATTCCAGAAAACCTCTCACTTTCCGATTCAGAAAAATCCGTACTCAGTAAGGGCTTAAATTTCGTTCCCATTTCTAAAACAACGGACGAATTCTCAATTAAACAAGACGTAGAAAAATTCCTTCGCCGCGTTCAATTAAAAGCCTTTTTTCACAACAAAGAGGATGATTGTAACACCTCGAACAAAGACACTTTCGAAACACTTCAGACTCGAAAGTCTAAATGGACTCCCCCAGAGGGCCAATTCGCATCATTAGACTTTTTTATCAAAAAATGCCGCCACGATATAAACGAACTCAATTTCAAACGTATTACCAAATTTTCTAATCTCTCTTCTGAAGAGTGGTCGGCTCTAAAAAGTCTTAGAAAACGCAAAGACATAGTTATCAAAGCGGCCGATAAAGGCGGCTCAGTCGTTGTTTGGCGCACCGACCTCTACCAAAAAGAAGCTTTGCGGCAACTTTCTGACACCTCTTTTTATCAAAAGATCGACAAAGACCTCACTGCCAGCAATCAAAACTCCGTCAAGAATACGATCAACCAACTCATAACTAAACAAGAATTGCCGGCCACAGCAAAAAATCTCATCATAACCACTCCTAGAACTTCTCGTATTTACTTTTTACCTAAAATTCACAAACCTAACAACCCGGGTCGGCCCATTGTCTCGGCTTGCAGTTGCCCTACCGAACTTATCTCCAGCTATCTAGACAAAATTATGGCTCCCATCATCAAAACTTTACCATCATATATTAAAGACAGCCAACACGCTCTTCAAATTTTTCGAGACTTTAATTTCCTTGGCCAAAACAAACTTCTTTTCACCATGGACCTTACGTCTCTTTACACTGTCATTCCTAATGGCGAAGGCCTTCTGGCCCTTAAACATTTTTTTGATCAACGTACTGTTAAGGAACCTAAATCTGAAACACTACTACGCTTAGCCGAACTAGTGCTCACACTCAATTGTTTTTCATTCGGAAACAACTTCTTCAAACAAACCAATGATGTAGCCATGGGCACCAAAATGGGACCTAGTTATGCGAATCTTTTTGTAGGTTTTGTCGAACATCAAATTTTCAGCCAATACAACGGGTCTAAACCTGAACTCTACGGTCGCTACATCGACGACTGTATCGGCGCTACCTCCGCTACCAGAGAGGAGCTCACTCAATTCATAACTGCAGTCAATTCTTTTCACCCGGCTCTGAAATATACTTGGGAAATTTCTGACAATTCTTTATCCTTTATAGACGTCAAAGTTTCAATTGAAGGTAACGGTTTATGCACTAGTGTGTATTACAAACCTACAGACTCGCATAATTACTTGTTATATTCGTCTTCGCATCCATCTCACGTTAAGAATTCCATTCCTTTTTCTCAGTTTCTAAGACTTCGTCGTTTATGTAGTAATAACTCTGATTTCCACCACAAATCAGAGTCAATGTACCAGTTCTTCGATAAACGTGGTTACCCTGTTTCCGTCGTTCAAGCGGGTTACCACCGCGCTCAACTTATTGATCGACATTCAGCACTACAAACGTCGCATAAGGAAGATTCCGACCGCATTCCATTCACTCTCACGTTTCACCCTCACAACCACTCAGTTAAATCCATCATTCTTAAAAACTTTAAATTACTTCAAAACGATCCAGAGACAAGCACTATCTTTTCGCAGCCTCCGCTCATTTCATTCAAACGCGACAAAAACATAGGCAATTTTTTGGTCAGAAGTTCTTTTCAGACTAATGAGCAACCAGGCACTTTTAAATGCGCTCGTGCACGATGCAAAACGTGTCCTTTCATTCACAACACTGATAAAATATCGGGACCTAAACGATCCATTAAGATCACCGATCACTTCACGTGCACCTCCGCCAATGTAATCTATTGCATAACTTGCACTTATTGCAAAAAGATATACATCGGCGAAACAGGCAGAAGACTAGGTGACCGATTCCGAGAACACCTTCGAGACGTGGAAAGGAATGACAAGGACACATCGAAACCAGTCGCTAGACATTTTAATTTACCTAATCATTCTAAGCAACATATGGCAATCTGCGGTCTTTCCTTGCACTTAGGTAGCACGGAAAGCCGTAAAAATCTTGAACAAAAGCTCATCTTTCAAACCGGCTAAATCCCACAGGGATCAACGAACGCTTTTCATTCCACTAATTTATTCATGTTTTTCTCGTTGCCATGCTCCCACCAATAACGTAGCTCCATTTTCTGCCTTTAAAAGCACACACAACCCACAATACCTCTATTCGCTCCGACGAAGGGCTAACGCTCGAAACGTCAGCTTTTGTAATCATTACGGTGGCCAATTTACCTTTTCAACTTTGTTGATATATCCAAATCATTTCGTTACTCCCACCGACGCAGCCCAAACAGTTTCTTTCGAAACTATCAGCCTTTAACAAAAGTAGGCCTGTTGATTAAGACGCCGTTCTTCTTGGCCGTTCCAAATACAGTTCCGGTAAATCCAGTCAAACTGCTTGCAAAATACATTATAACAATTTATGCATTAGGATCGCCACATGAAAAGTATGGCGTCTGAATTAAAGGCGTTCCAAAGGCGAAATTCTCGGCCAAGCCAGGCGGGAAGAACGGGTGAGCCGTTCCAAATTGATTCGGACACCGATCTTTTCGTGTACTTAATTCAAGGAATTAGGTTCGGCTCTTGAAAAGATCGGCGTCTGAATTGGGCCTCATAAGCTTTCCGATGCGAGCCGTTTTCGTGATTCCTTCTCCCCGGGGCCGAATTAGTTCCAGTCACTCTAACTTAAGCGATTTCTGTTGAGTTAAAAGAGAGAAAATTTGATCTATGACTGAGGTAACTTTCACGTAAATCTTCGTGTTCACCATCGAACTACTTAGACATCCTTATGCCTTCCCCTCCTCCCGCAAAGACTGTAAGCCTAGCTTGTGCACGACTAAAAATTTCGATATTTCAATCGTGTGCGTACTTTGCTCGTCAACATAGTTCTCCGCTACCTGCTCTGAGAGTCGGCCTAAATACAAACTTAAAGAGATGCCACAATGGAGAGTAAATTACTGAGGTTAAATACTGGGCATTTCCTTCTGTCCAGAATGAGGTAATCAGAAAAATAAATAATGATGAAATAAGAGTATTGAGAGAGGGATAACGTGAGCAGGGGCAATCGTAAAACAATTAAAAAATACAAAACAAAACAAAGAAATATAGCAGTTCAGTTAGAACATCAAAGTTTATTTCTTTATGAAGAATGTACTTTCCTCTTCATTTCCATATTAAGCATCATAGTTCCTGCAAATAAAACAAAACGATGAAAAGTTAATGACTATGTTACCATTTAGTAGTAATGCTTTACACAGGGTAGTCTTGAACAGAAGAAAACTACTGAAATTATAAAAGCCTGATCGAATTTTAGGCTGAAAAACAAAATTTGAAGCTTAACACTGAAAAATGTCACAGGAACTTACAGACTTTCATTTCTCAGCTAAATTTCACAGGAGAGGAATCCAACAGTAGGAACTTATACAATGAATATATGAAGTTCATATATTTTGAACTGCGGTATTAATTATATGTATGATGCACGATCCTTTGCAGTAGATAGCGCTATTTATGCAATAGCGAAAATCAGACCTGAAAAAAATCAGGCCTGTACGGGATTCGAACCACTGACCTCTGCGATACTAGTGCAGCGCTCTACCAATTGAGCTAACAAGCCATCTGGGAGCAGGCCGTTAAGTTGATTCGTAATAAACCCGTGCTGATAAATCAGATACAATGAATATGTGAAGTTCATATATTTTGAACTGCGGCATTAAGCAGGAACTTACTTGTTAACAATGGAATCTCTTATACAGAGCTTTGTAAGGGAATCATCTGCCTCACCCTGCAGAACATAATATTCTTATTAACCATTTAATATCTCCAATACTTTACAAGGTGCATCTGCTTATTAATAAGAAATGATAAATTATAGAAAAAACCAGGAAAGATTTATTACTCGACGTTTCGGGGTCATCGTGACTCCATTATCAAGAGACTAGTTTAAAAACATGCAAATAAGTCTAACTAGTCTCTTGATAATGGAGTCACGATGACCCCGAAACGTCGAGTAATAAATCTTTCCTGGTTTTTTCTATGCCTTTGCTTTAGCAAATCCCTGCTGATCAAATGATAAATTGATCTTAAAAAAAACCCTGAAAATTAAGCAATTGCAGATAGTTGAGCTTGAAAATGAATTCAGATTTAAGGGGGTTTGAACATACAACTCTTTTTGACTTAGCTACAAGTTGGGCATTACTGCACCCCAAACAACAAATCCACATTTGAAGCCAGGCAAAATTTGTCTCCACTTTACCCATGGTTCAAATTATCTTTTCAAATAATTGAACCTTACATACCATCTGCCTAATGTTTCCACACAAGGCATAAGTTGTAAAACTGCCTGTGAATCGTCCAGTCTCATCAATCTATAACAAACCAAACAACACTACTATACTGCATATAAAATGTAAACTTTTGCGACAAGGGGTCTTAATTCGTGGTTTCAAAATTATCCTTATCCCCTGATCATCTATAAGTTTTTACCATGACTTTGACCCTAGCTGAAATTTGCATTGTGAATTTCAGCATAGTAATTCCTACCACTAACAGTCATTCATCTTAGCGTAACCAGAAATGTTGCAGTGATCTTACGTCGCTTGTGTAGGTGGTGTTTGAAAGGGCAGGGAATGAGGAAAGTTGGTTGCTTTCATTTCTACTTTCACTTGTTTCTCCATCCATCCATTCAAGGAGGTGGTAGAAGTTGTTGCCGTGTCTAATTGTCAAAGACAGTTTTAAAGAGTAAAAGCTTAGAATCGAAGCAGAGTAACATTTGCCTGCCTACCTGTCCAATGTTCAACTGAACTGAAGCATGGTCTTTGGCCACGATAACACGATTGGTGACGGAGCTATATAGGTATAAAATATAATTATGACAAGGGCAATAATAATAATAGTAATATTTAATCTATGCATGTGTACTAAGAGCTCTGTGAGAATAATAATGATTGTATACTAAACAGATCGTTAACGTTGCAAAAGATAACCCACAACTACGTCTATTAATCTTTGATCGAATGTAGCAATAACAGAGGATAAGAAAACGACACTTCTAGAACTAAACTTCATGTCTTCAGTATCCATCAACTCACCATTTTCTTGGAGTGTACATGTCCACGTATTCTCCTGCCTCGTTCTGCATTTTATACGAAAATCTAAATAAAAAAGTAAACACCCTTTCAGTTAACAGATTAATCGAAATCGACAAAGCTAAGAACCATAGAAACTCTGTTTTACCCTGAATACCACGTCTTCTAGATCTTTTATGAAAACAAAGATGGCGGAAAAAAGACCGAAACGTGCGCAGTCCCGGCATTCATACTGCGCAAAGTTGTCTCCAAGCACACTATGGGCACACGCGGCTGAAATGTACAGGTGAGAGACTAAAAACTAGATACGGTGTAATGAGAAATCTAAATTTAGACAACACGGACATCTCGAAAGATTTGGACAATTTCTTACAATATATGTTGTTTTAACATTTTTAACATGTCAGTTCAACATGTTTAGTGCAAGTACTCTCAGATTAACACGGAAACAGCTGAAGGCAAGAGCTCTTTTCCTAAGGCGGTCCCTTTAACGTTATTTTAATAAACAGCTCCAGTAATGTTCCCATCGTAATTCACTGTGCAAGAATCCATAGTACATTTTTTTTTTTATGTCGTCATAATTTTAATATCGTCATGATAGAATACGGATGTGGAGTTAATTTGCGATAGGGACAAACTGAGATGTGTGTAACCAGCTATTTTGGGCATGGATTTATCAAACCTCTTTATCATTTTGACTTTAATTCGACTAGCTGATACAGATACAAAGACCTTCAATTATTTAATTAAAATTTTGATGAACTATTTTATGTTTTCTTTCTTTGTGTTTGACACATTACGGGGACCATGCTTGGGATAGAGTAACTGTAATCAAAACCTATGTCCGCAAGTTTGTCTGAGGAAAAGGCTGCCCCCTTCACTATCTTGTGTTTTGTTCAATTTCTTTTTAAAAGGAGACTTTAAAATACTTAGCTTTCTTAACAAAAGGACAAAGCTTTCAGTGTTTCCGAAAAAAAAGCCATTAATTTTCTTTTGTCGTCACTTGGGATGACTTAAATAACAGACATTTTTTTGTTTTGAAAGAGAAAACCAACCGTGGCTGTTTTTGTTTTAGGACCGCAGTGAGGTCAGTAAGCTGTGCGCTAATTGGTCAGTCGAAGCTTGAAATAACTTTCTTATCGGGTTATATTGTAGCGTATAATCCACTCGGAGCTATCTTTCATCCACAGCAGTGTGGCAACCACCGCGTGATTGAATTAAGTTTTGCCATGGATTTTTGCACAACGTGTAATCCAGCGTTAACGACTACATTGCAGTCCACTATCAGTTAAATATAGCTTAATTTCAAGACAACCTTGGATATTTCCACATCACTGAACTTTTATTAGGTTTGGAAAACTGCACGTAACGTAAACAATGGCTCAGTGGACCTCCACCGGCTTCATTCAACGACGCGCGAGTTAATTAGAAGCAGATATGGTAAATACAAACCCTGTAGCCCTTTTTCAAGGAGAAATCTTACGAAAGAAACTGAAGAAAAATACGTGGAAAGAGTACAGAGTGGTCATTCAGGAAGATAAGCTTGTGTTTATGAGCGAGAATGAGAAGAAAATTGCGGGAGTCATAACGTTGACAGAAGATACGACATGTGAGGTGTTGGAGAGAAAAAAATCGTCTCAACAGAGCGCAGACTGCACGCACGCAAATAAGATTTCTAGACACAAGCGAGGTTTCGATGACAGCCCCTGTAAATTTAAATTGTATGCTAAGAGAGGGGTTCATCTGCTTAAAACAGACTGTAAATCAAGTTGTGATAAGTGGATTGATGCAATTGCTCGTGTTGTTCAGAGTCTGTGGATCAATTCCCCAAATGGCCAATCGTCGATAACAGTTCGAAGACACCGCTTTATGAACTGGCTACAACGAGACTACCGTGTAACAAACAGGAATGGATTTTCGTACAATAATTTATTAGAAGAAGAAATCTTCGAAGAGCATCCGGATGAAAGAAAAAGAAATACTATCATTAAGAATGGAACCCAACCAATATTGATAAATTTTACATCTACAAAAAGAAAATTTGTAATTTGGAGAAATATTTCGGGTCGCGTCGTTTCGAGATACAAAGCCGGAAACTACGGTGTTTTGGTTGAAGACATAACAGACTAATAGTGCTTCTCTACAACTTAATTGAAACGAAAAAATGCAAAAGCCAGTTATAGGCCTCATGTATTACTAATTATGACTTCCGGAGCAAGGTTTCATTTCAGTTGGCCCGCATAACTAAGCTCAAGTTTCTCAGAAAGCAAAACAACTTCACTCTATTTTTATTGTGCCCATTTATTATGTACTTTTTATAAAATACACTGAATAAACATAATAGCCGCATTATCCATTATGATTTAAAAGGTTGCTGGAAGTATTATGTTGCTTTGTCAAAAGATTAGCATGCTATTTTGGTGGAAGAGCAATATAGACAAAATTGCATTTTACACTTTTAAACTAGCCATATATGATGTAAAGTCATTTGAGAAAATTCTTTCTTCCTGGGATGTACGTAATAAATAATTAACTCTCGGTTTTATTTCAAGTTTTAAAGTCATGTTGCTGTTGCTTATCATTTATAATTTATGAAAATACAATATGAATTACATTAAAACATCCTTTGACTTCTCAAACATCCGTCACAGCAGTCCTTATCTGGATGATTTCGCCACAGTATTGACCATAACTACCGCATCAAAATTCTGATCCCTCTGAGGCTCAAAGAGCGCACGTTAAAAAACGTAATTCAAAGATAGGTCCACAATGCGTAAGCTATCGTGTTCCCAAACTGTGTGGTGAGGAGAAAGTAGCGATGAACAGATGCAAAACTAATGGGGCAAAGGCTCTATAGGTCGTATGGGGACTTCAAGAGTGGTTCTGGGAATTTGGGGATGGAGGAGCTGGGGAGTTTAGACGCACTCATATGGTTTGAGAAGCTCCTTTCTGATACCTCTTCATGACGCACATTCAGATTCACACATACACATTGCGAAATATTTTTATAAAATATAGCCTGCTAAGAGAGACCGCCGTGTAAGCGCTATGTGCACGAAAACAGTTTATGTGGACAAATGAACAAATGAGAAAATCAGCACCGCGCAAACACCATAGTATTCATTTGAAGGCGGAGTAGCGTGCACCTCTGCCTCCCAGCGAGGTGTCAGGAGACAAATGTATGCATTTTTTTTTTATTTTTATTACCTGTGTCATAAGTCTACTTAAAAAAAAAATTGAAAATAAAAAATTCCCTCTCACTCCTTTTTTCCTTTGCAATGCATGTCGGCCTAGGTGTTATCATCTGAGACACAAAACATGTTTTACACACACAATCAAGTCATCATTTCCGCCATATTGGAAAATCCATCAGCTGAGAAAGACTTAAGTAAAACAAGATCCTTTTCGTTAAAAAGTGTCAATATGGGAAAGAATCGCAAGAAGGGTAGGAAGATGCAGCCAAATTCTTGTTGTGCTTTTGATTTTCATACACTGAATTGTTTCCAAGGACTTGCGATGCATGTTTATGTGGTTTCTTGTGTGTGTTGTTTCTTTTCTCCAACTCAGTAAAAAAGATTCTTACGTGAGATATACTTTTTTAGAATTTTTCTGCTTGTTTATTTTTACTCTGTGGTAGTGAATCCCTGTGCTTCTAGGGCTGAATTAATGATGATGACAGTGTCAGACATTGTGGGTCAGTTGATCACAGCGCATGAGAAAGGAAATGATGTTAATCTAAACAAGTTAGTGTCCGATATCTTTTAATGCAGACATTTGTGGTTTTCATCTCATAGCCTTTTTGTTGAGCCTCTTTCACAGCTGTCATTTGGCCTTGTTATGCAACACTGTCTAGTGTTAAATCAAACAACAAACATATGAAATACATATATATGAACTGCGGTTATGAAACGTACATGTGCACGATCCTTCGCAGTAAAGCACTATTTAAGCAATAGTGAAAATCAGACCTGAAAAAAGTTCAGGCCTATACGGGATTCGAACCACTGACCTCTGTGATACTAGTGCAGCGCTCTACCAATTGAGCTAACAAGCCAACTGGGAGCAGGCCATCAAATTAATGCGACATAAACCCATAAGATGATAAATCAAACAACAAACATATGAAATACATATATATGAACGGCGGTTATGAAACGTATATGTGCACTAGTATCGCAGAGGTCAGTGGTTCAAATCCTGTACAGGCCTGAATTTTTTTCAAGGATCAAACAACAAACATATGAAATACAGATATATGAACGGCGGTTATGAAACGTATATGTGCACGATCCTTCGCAGTTTCATAACCTCAGTTCATATATATGTATTTCATATGTTTGTTGTTTGATTTATCATCTTACGGGTTTATGTCGAATTAATTTGATGGCCTGCTCCCAGTTGGCTTGTTAGCTCAATTGGTAGAGCGCTGCACTAGTATCGCAGAGGTCAGTGGTTCAAATCCCGTACAGGCCTGAATTTTTTTCAGGTCTGATTTTCACTATTGCTTAAATAGTGCTTTACTGCAAAGGATCGTGCACATATACTGTCTAGTGTCTTAACACTTGGACAATCTTGCTACTCTAACATTTGCTTGTAGAACAGTTAGCTTTACTGTTCAGTTATTCCACCAGATTTTCTTGAAAATCAGATTTCAACTGCATGCAATGTGTAGTGTCCTAGTCAACAATAACAGGATGCACCAGAATCACATTCACGTATCAATGTTTGTTATTGCTGTTATTTCCTGGTTCATAAGGATCAAAGGACAAGCAGCCAGTAAATATGGACTTACATCACAACCGAGACTGGTTGATATCATTGCTGCTGTTCCTCCTGCTTATAAAAAGGCAAGTTCTTGAATTCTTCGCTAATTATCTTTCAGTAGATATTTTTCACTAAGGGATACCTCTAGAATTTTCATTTCAGTGAAACATTAAGTTGTGTACTTTACCCTTATAGGTCTTACTTCCTAAGTTAAAAGCCAAACCAGTGAGAACAGCTTCTGGAGTGAGTATCTTAATGCTTTGTATTTTGCTTTCTAAAAGATGGTTGGTTATGTGGGAAAATACCACCATTAGTTTTCATTATTGTCACTCTTTGGATAATTTTAACCTATTGACATCCAGTGTGCCCGTAAGCCGCCATGAGGACCCACACCCTTTCTACACCTTGTGACGTCATCACTTTTAACCCTGGAGCACGACTTTGAGCACGTACTTGAACAGGTTGAAAATATCCTAGAAATGATACCAGAATGAGCGCAATTGAGTGAAGGAGATTGGAGAAATAGCCAAAAAACCATGTAACTTTGACCTGAAAATCTGCACGAAAATCTTGTTCCATTACCCACCTACCTTTCTGAGCATGTGGTTTGAAAATAATGAGTAGTTTCCTAAAAAATCTCTACACCAAAATGAAGCCTACTAAATTTCCGGCAAGTGAGGAGAAACTTCAGGCAAGGAGAGGGGAAAAAAAGGGCAGGAGAAAGAGAGAAAAGTAAAAGTCGTAAGTGGGGCATTACTTTTCAACCCAAAAACCCCAATCTCCAAATGTTGCTTTCTGCGCATGCCCGAGATTTTCAGGCTGCCATTTTGCATTTGGATCAAAAGGCCGTCAAGTGTACAAGCCGTCAATGGGTTTGTGGTAAGTTTGAGCTTTTAAAACCACAACAGTGACCCGAAATCTGCTCGACTAGCTTCAAAACACAGTTTTTCACAAAAGCTGCAGCCATTAATGGGTTAAGAAACTATATGTAATGACCACTACCATAAGCAAGGGGAATCTATTATTTAACAACTGATTTATAAGCAAGGGGAATCTATTATTTAACAACTGATTTGTATGCTTAGGGTGTAAAGTAAGTTGGACAGTAAGGAGACTCAATATTGCCATTTATTACACAACTTGGGTAGTCAGAGGGCCAATAACTAAAATCAATCAATCAAAATGCTCTATTGCCAGTCAATATTCTCTCAGTACTGGACCAGGCACTGTCCCGAATGGTCCTGAATGATACCGCACTTGTGTCCCTTTGAACTTCACTCGTATAATAAATCTCTTATTAACAAGTCCAAGGATTTGAACCATTACTGTAGTAGGACTCTTTTTACTCTTCAGCTGGGGGATGGGGAATTTCTGCAATGAAAAATGTACTTTCACCCAAATACTCTAATTTTTTTATTATGATAATCCCAGATTGCAGTTGTGGCCGTTATGTGCAAACCTCATAGATGTCCTCATATAAACATGACTGGAAATATCTGTGTGTAAGTTAGCATAACTCTACACTTTCAGTACAGTTATAGTCAATGTTGGTAAAAATAACAAGTTTAGTGACTGAGAACATCTGTGATATTTAACATTATGCTGAACTCGATTCAGTATTACAACAGCAAAGGTCTTTGATCAGATATATTTACCCTTTTGGTTAAAAAGTAGCCTAATACAATTACTGTTTTTTATTTTTTCGGAAGATGTATGGGAAACTTCTTGTGACAAGTGGTTTGCACTTTACATAATTTATCCACCAACCTAATAAATTATAAATCCATGATTTTTTTTAGTGAATATGTGGTCCTGCAAGGTAGTCAGTACTATAAAATGTGTTTTCCATTTTTTGCAGATATTGTCCAGGAGGACCAGACTCTGATTTTGAATACTCCACGCAGTCTTACACTGGATATGAAGTAAGGTCTTTAAATACCTTTAGTTTATAATAAGCTTTTTAAAAATATAAATTTTCCTAACATCTATCTAAACCACATGGTTCAATTTTTTCTTTCAGCCCACATCAATGAGAGCAATACGAGCACGATATAACCCCTATCTACAAACAAGACACAGAATTGATCAGGTGAACATTGTGTCTCATACATAATAGTCTGTCTTCAGTTTTATTTACCTGTAGATGGCAACTTGTCTTGAATTAGCAGTGTTGAAATACCAGTAAATATTATTCACTACCTGATCTGTCACATTTAGAGGGTATTAGGTGATTTCAAAATGATTCTATACAAAAAATTGCCAACAGTTCTGAGTTTTAAGTGGTTACAAGCAATCTTTGTGTATAGAGCATAGTAGGGAGGTGTAAATAGACATGGATGCTGAGGCTTGTCTGCAGTGATTGTTGAAAAGAACAAATTGCAGGGGGAGGATGCGTCCCATGAGAAACAGGTGGTTGTGGTGTAAGAAGCATGATGTATTGGGATCTGGGTGGCTGAGTACCACTGGTGAGCCAGGTTAACAGACACATGTTATTGTAATATCTAAAAGATACTGCTGGCAAGTGGAATAGTGTTCAATGGTATCTGATGAACTCATGAGAATATATGATATTTTCTTCAGCTCAAACAGTTGGGCCACAGTGTGGATAAGGTGAGAATTAATAGTAAAGTTCTGTTTTACATTCTGACTCTGGTCACTGTTAAGTGATATCTGGTACAGTTTGATTTATCATATTTGGGTACATGTGGTGTAAGTCTACTACTAGTGACCTGCATTCCTATAGCATAACTCAGTCTCTAAGCAAGGAGGAACTAAGAGCATTACTTCATATTAGAGATGGGATGCTTGTAGCATTTACTCTATAGTTTATTTAAAATTTGTTGGTATCCATGTGAACTCCTGGGTCAAGAAAGGCAGAACAAGTTTCACACATCTTTCCAAAGAGTTCCTTAGTTTCCTACTCAGGGTATAAGCTTAGACCCAAAACTCTTAAATCAGTTTGTATATATTTGTTAATATTGTCCTTTGTTGTATTTTCAAGGTTGAGTTCATTGTAATGGGAGGTACATTCATGTGTCTGGATGAAAGCTACAGAGATTTTTTTATAAGGAATCTCCATGATGCCCTGTCAGGTCACACAAGTAATAATGTGGATGAGGCGGTCAAGTAAGTCCATTATCTAACTGTCTAGATTTGCTATTGTTGAAATTCAATCTTTGTGAGCTATTATAGCTTGGGGTTTGTTAGGAGTTGTTATCTTGATCAAACACCAAACTCTGGCTACCAATTTACAAGGAAATGTGTAGCAGCTAGAGGGGTGAATTTATTATCAGTTCTTGGAAGTGAGAGGATGAAGAGCATGTAGCTGAAGCTCTTTGAAACTTGGTGAAGGCTTTGACCTTGGATAGTAGTTTGCAGTCTATTTCATTACAATTGAAATTATTCTGACTTACTGATCTGTACTTTATGTCACTCAGGTACTCAGAAAGAAGCAAGACAAAGTGTATAGGTATAACCATTGAAACTAGACCAGATTACTGTCTGAAAAAACATCTTAGGTAAATGTTCTACTTGTTCAAGAACACAATAAGACAAAAGGCTAAATCCCCTTCTCTTGTTTTATCTTCAAATTGTTTTTCTGAATTGCATGTTTGATGGGTCAATTATCCTGTTCTGTAAAGGGAAAACCTTACAGAGTTGACAACCTGGAATCATTCTTAAATTTCAAAATTCATTGTACATATCAAGAGATTTTATTTTATGTAACCAGAACCCCAAAAGATGATGTGTTAAAAAGTATTGCATGTTATTCATAGAACCTACAGCTATCATATACAGCACCCTTTACCAATAGTAACTGCAAATTAGCTTCTGCAGGAAATGACAGTCTTAAACTGTTATCAAGACTTACAATACTATTCCAATATTTTTAGCTCCATGCTGATGTATGGCTGTACTCGCCTGGAGATTGGTGTCCAGAGTGTCTATGAAGATGTAGCTAGGGATACAAACAGGTGAGTGCATTTTGAACACTCACCCTTTCCCTGGTACTCTTGGGAGGATACTTAGTTTTTTTTGTTTTTTTGTTTTCTTTTCAGTGTAAATAATATTATGAAGCTTCATCATGATAGACACTGCCATAAAGGATCAATTTAACTACACCAGGAATAGAATCATTTTGTGTGTGTGTGTGTGTGGGGGGGGGGGGGGGGGGAGTCCAAAGGTGTATAGAAAGAGAAGAAGAAAGTAAAAATGCTGACATTTGTTATTCAGTGACCTGTGAGGACAGGAAACAGGATTCAAAAGATCTGGTGACAAAGCAGCAGTGTACTACCTAACCCTTTCCCAACTCACATGTGATGAGTATTTTGGCTTGACTTTATTCTCTTACAAGCTAACTATGTTATGTGAGCTGTCAACAGATATTTACTATACAAGCAAACATTTTCTCTTCCTCATTATTTTCAGAGGCCACACTGTCAGAGCAGTGAGTGAGTCCTTTCACTTGTCTAAAGATGCAGGATTCAAGGTAAAGCTGTTAATTCAGTTTGAGATTTTTCCTAACAAATGATTTTTTTAGTCATCAAGAATTTGTGAATTTAGTCTAATTTGTGAATTCAGTTACTCATAAAGAATTCCAACTAATATACATTTATTAGTTTTGGAAAGTGAGGTAAACTATTTACTTGATCAAGTTTGTTTTCAGGTCGTGTCACACATGATGCCTGATCTACCTAATGTAGGACTGGAACGAGACATTGAACAATTCATTGTGAGTGAAATTTATCTCAACAATTTGATGTTTCGTTTTGACATGAGAATACCAGTATGTTTGCTTCTTACAATCTTAGGAATTCTTTGAAAATCCAGCATTTCGCGCAGATGGTTTGAAAATTTACCCAACCTTGGTTATCCGCGGTACAGGTGAGTGTTAAAAAATTGAAATTTAATGAAAAAACATTTCCACAGTCCCACTGAACACTGTTTACGGGTGTCCTTTTATAATTGTCATTCTCTGTTTGTCAATGATTTGACAAACATCTCCAAGCTTGTCCATGACGATGTAACGTATAGGGAAAGGTTTAACAAAATATATGTTTTTCGAACCAAACTCTTGATCGATATGGTTATTGGTTTATTCTCTTTTTTTTTTTTTTTTACGGGGGATCTTTCACAAGTTGTTTCTGATGTGTTCAGGTTTGTACGAGTTATGGAAGACCGGCCGCTACAAGAGTTACCCTCCTAATACATTGGTGGATTTGATCGCGAGGATTTTAGCGTTAGTACCACCTTGGACACGTGTCTACAGAGTGCAAAGGTTAGTCTGACCGTTTCTCAGAGTTCATATCAGTTAAATGTGCTTCGTATATTGACAGTACGTAGGTATGCGCATTCGTTTTCTGCTACATTGTTACTCTACTATATTTATATAATTACGCGCATACTTAAATAAATACACGTATATTTGTATGTTTGTGAGTGTAGTGTCTGACCCTACCAGTAATTCAGAGAGATCTGCAAATGGTGGAAATAAACAAATATTGTTATTGTTATTGTCTGACAAACTCGACGTGAGGGGGGGGGGGTGACCCTCATGAAAAGTATTCACAGTTCTATTTGTGTGAATCAACTTACGTTAAGTATGTTTTCTTCAAAAGTCTTAGGAGTGGCGTGAAAGGCTAATAGAACAATTTTCAATTGAGTATCTAACATAATCCGGGTTCTCCGCATGGTTTTGTTTCACCACGGCCAGTAACTGGTGAAGACAATCGCGCCACTTTCTCTATAATAATACAACTATACAACTCATTTATATATCGCATATACGAAGGCTCTATGCGCTTTATAATGCAGTACACGGAAATGAATAAAGTGACTTATAAAAGAAATAACTTAGTCGCTTAAAACTTTGGCAAAAAGATATGTCTTAAGTCTGGACTTAAACGTTTCCAATTTGCGACAAGATGTTATGTAAATGGGCAGATGGTTCCAGAGTTCTGGAGCAGAGACAGCGAAAGCTCTCCCGCCATGAGTCATCAAGTTGTAATTTGGACGAGATAAGCGTTGAGAGGATGACGACCGAAGTGAACGCATGGGATGATGACGAACGAGGGGATCTTGAAGATAAGATGGCGTAAGATTATGAGGGGACTTAAAAAAACTGAGTTAAAAGGAGTATCTTGAACTTTATACGTTCAGTTACAGGGAGCTAGTGTAGATCTTTCAACAGTGGTGTTACATGATCGTATTTCCTGGAACACGTTGCCAAGCGGGCTGCCGCGTTCTGTACAGACTGCAATTTTTGTAGTAGACGCTTAGTAACACCATATAGCAGAGAGTTGCAGAAGTCTCTATCAATCAGATGTACATGTAAAACCAAACCAATCGTAACGTTATCATTTCCTTTCGGGTTTCCCTTCCCCCTCCCCGTTTTCTCTGGTAATTACTTTGAGTTTTGTATGGTTTCTTCGGTCAGAATTATTGAAAACAATGTATAGTGAATGTAAGACGTCTGGAACCTAGACTGAGACAAAAAGAATCTACAGCAGTACATGTCTAGACTAATGAGAAGTACTGGCTAAAATAACAACAACTTCTCACGACTAACATTGACATTAGGGGAAGGCTTTAGCTCTCGAATGAACAAAGTCTCTTTAATTTTACAGTGAAAGTCAGTTTTTCCCGACGCTAAAATGTCAAAATGATCCCATTTAATGTTGTGACCAGTGGTCTTCACACGATCAGCAATCGCTGATGAATGGTCACTTTTAGCTAGGGCCTTAAAATGTTCTGTTTTCCTGTCATGGAGTCTTCGTTTTGTTTTGCCAATGTAGAACTCATCACAATTCCAGCAACCAGCTTTATGGATAACCTTGAACCTTGAGATCGGTTCAAGCTATCATTGTAAGGAAGAAAGGATTTGATGCGGTGTGTGTTTTGGAATATGATCTTGAGATTGACGAAAGAGTAGAAATTGTAAACGCAGGATTTCGGACGTTTCGTGACTTGGTTACTGGGATGACTTAAGTAGGGTAACACAACTAAGATATTTTTGGGGGGACTGTAGCTTGAACAGGGTTATTTGGTTTGTTCTTATTTTTGTTCAATACATCATTAATGTTGAACGTGGTAACACCTTGAGGCTAACCATTTTGTAACAGGAGCTTTCTCAGATTGGCTGTAATGATAGTGATGATGATGATGGTCGCGGGGTTTTACCGGCACACTCAAAAGAAACGCGCTCCAAGTCTTTGGTTTTGTTTCAGGGATATCCCTATGCCTTTGGTTAGTTCTGGTGTCGAGCACGGCAACTTGAGGGAACTGGCGCTAGCTCGTATGAAGGATTTAGGAACACAGGTGAGATTTTGTTCATGTGGTTCAGTTGCCCTCACTGTAATTCCACTACTGTGTTCATTCATAAAGCAAGCTCTACTGCCGCCGGTGATGTTTTTCTTATCAGTAAACAATGTGTTGATTATTCTTAAGGAGAATTCAATAAAATTTTTTTTTTCAAAAAAAAATATTGCTCTACATTTCATGTTAGTGTCGCGACGTTCGAACCCGTGAGGTTGGAATACAGGAAATTCATCATAAAGTTCGACCATTTCAAGTAAGTCAAAGCTTATTTAATATGACAACATTTTAAGCTTCCAATTAATTCTTCGTGTGTTGTTGACATCAATGTCAAGAGTTCTTTTCCGCTTCCTTCTCAGATCTTAAGTTTATCGTAACACCTCACATTCTTGTATTTTCTGTGTGCTACAGTTGACAAATCTGGTCGATGATGCGGTGTCATGGTTTATGCATTTTTTAAAATCAATATGGAAAGTGACTACATCGTCAGATAAATGATAGCACCGCATTATCAGTGAATGTAATCATTACCACGACCTTTGTTAAAAAGAGTATTTCTTTTATGTTTTTCTGTGTGAATGACTGTAATGTAGAGCCATCTCAGTAATTTTCCTGTTTATGTTTCTCTTGCAGATTGAGCTTATTCGCCGAGACTATGTGGCGAATGGTGGATGGGAAACGTTTCTGTCCTATGAAGATCCCGAGCAAGATATCCTTTGAACTTTATGAGTGATTAACCAAATAACACAGAGCTTTGTTGTGATATTTTCATCTGCAGCCATGGACTTTTCGATACTCCTGTTAGTAATGGATATTGCTTCCGAAGTTTTTACTCAGGGCAACCTTTTTAGGTGTGAATACAAATGGGTACCGATAAATTGTCAAGGAAACCTGATGAAATGTTTGGGGGGAGAGGGGTGCGATGGATTGACATCCCATCCAGGAGGGGACGGTAGTGATACTTCTAGTCTTTTATGCTAAGGAAAGCGGATAAGCTCTGGCTGGGTGTCCCACTAGGCTCAAGTACAGACCAGTGTCTTCGTTGAAAATTTCGAGAAAGATCAGTTTTTCTTAACCGTTTACAGATATTCTAGTCGGCCTATTAAGATTGAGGAAGTGCTCCGAGGCGTCGTTCAGACCTGAATTGAAAGGAGGCTGTTCCATCGTCAGAGAACTTCACGTGTATCCTTTTTAAAACTTTACTATTGTCATACTTCATATTTTCGTGAGCGTGTGTTGTGTGAGATAGCAGATGCCTCGAGAAGGCTGCAACCATCTTACATCAAACAAGCCCGTGTGGAATCATCCATTCCCCGAAAACATCTAAAGGATTATTCCAGAATTTGCAAGAATCCTGTTTTGTTATTCCGCGAAAAAGGTGTGAAGGGGGGAGGCGTGATGGCTAAAAACTTATCACTGTAAACTTTTTCGGTTTTTATAAATTATTATTGGCCGACTAGAGACCGTGGGAATGCAATCAACCCAACCCAAGCTTGATCTCTTTTTCCTTAACATATTACCATAGTTATGGCAGTGTAGTCCCTGTCAGCGCCCGCGATCCTTCCAAATTTCAGCATCAAGTAAGTCCCCTCAGAGGTGGTGACAGTCGGGAAATGTAGTTGGTAGGGCTTATTACTGAAGATGTCTCGTTTTTCAGGGTTTCGGAATGCTGTTGATGGAAGAAGCAGAGAGAATTGCTCGCGAAGAGCATGGGTCGCAAAAAATCGCCGTTATTTCAGGTATTTAACTGTGTTGAGATTGAACTGACACAGTGGACAGAAGTCAGAGGTGTACTCAGCAACCTTGATACATGTGTTATTCATTCTGTTTGGGGAAAGGTGTTTCAACGCCTGAAACCTTTCTACGAAAAATGTGAAAGTCGTTACTTTTGCCTCCGAAATAAGCAAAAATGTAGGGGTAAATGACAGGTGATACAATGGATTTTCTAAACCTCTTTGAAGGTACAGTTGCACAAGAATCCCTAATTGAGATTCTCCTCGGCATGAATCTCCTTAAAGGCAGATCACGTGAACTCAACCGAGGAGGGAAAGAATAATTATTTTCTTTAATGGGATTAAAAAATTAATCGCATGAGAGTTTAAGCCCTAGTTTACTAGGATGTGATAATGAAAACATCACCCATATTTTCTCTTTAGGAGTTGGAACTCGAAATTATTACCGTAAAATTGGTTACGAACTGGAGGGTCCCTACATGGTCAAGAGTTTGCTGTGATTTACGATCTTCAACTGGTGCACCACAACAACTGACTAACTCTCATATTTAGTATGGAAGACCTCAGCCGGACTTCGTTAAAAGAAGCCCATCATCCTCAAGGGTCAACACGTGGTGGCAACTAAGGAGCCATCACAGTGAATGGCGGTCAGACATATGAACTTGATAAGTAATGAATGGGCGTGGCTGGGTGAACAAGGAAATTAGCGAAAAGATCTGAGCAGAAAAATACGAGAGTCTTGAGCTATAGAGCGGCTATGAATTGCTAACTACCAACTTATAGCCAGCTTCTTATAAATACGCCCGTTAGGCTTTTAACAAACAGGACAACGGTACTTAAAAATTACTACAAGGATAATATGCTGTATGGTTAACTGTCTTCTTACATCCTGTCCGCATGCGAAAGTGGAAAGTGGTCTTGGATGAATGATTCACCTGTATTGAGTGGAATGTAGACACTAGTACAAGGCTCGACACTAACTTTTCAACTTACTAGCCAAGTGACATCTTAGATGTTACAACCATTTCAGTTTGTTAACTAGCCAAACTGGCTAGTGGAAATCGAAAACCACTAACCAAACCTGAATTTCTACAAGTCTGTGGCCAGTGGGTTACCGTTAGTGTCAAGCCCTGTAGTAGTTTACTAACCTCCCTATTAAGATAGAAATTATTGACATTCAGCTTTTACTTGATTTTTTTTGCGTCATTTACATCGCTGTTTTGGAACAAGAGATGTCGAAATTTGTCTTCCAAATGTTTCGCTGGAATATTTTCCACTTACTAATTTACTAAAACTGTGTCTATATTTCCCTCAAGTTTCTTCGTCGGTTTACATTTTTTTAAGTCAGATTTGTTCACTGCATAGCACTATATGCCAGTCCTTTTTATTTAAGTGTAGACTGAAGTAAGCGTTGGCCGTCAGATCCAACCAACGGGACATAAGATTGTTATCACTCACCCGATTAACTAAATTGCTAATATGTTTTATCTCAAAACAGATGACCTGTTTTAAAAAACAATAAATATGGATTTCAAAAAACATCTCGTAAGAAAATCAGACTGGAAACTATCCTGAGTATTATAACAGGTTACTTAAATACCACGCGCATCTTAATCGCTGTTTTAATTTCTTAGTACAGAACAGTAAATATTGAAGTAAAAAGTGTTACCTTCTCTACTGACAGAACTCTCAGAGGTCACCAGGTGGTGTGGTGTTTTACACAACTAAACCACCCGCTCCATTGACTTAAGATTAATTATAAACAATCTGTGAACCAAACCGTGGATCCTGCCGCGGTTGGTTTGGTTTTAACAAACAACAGATCAGTCTGCCCAGCTCTCGACATTTCTTTATTTTAATGATTTGCTATCAAAACAAACAAGGCAAGAGCTAAAGAGGGAACACAGGTACCGGGATCTGCGTGACATCAAATTACCTCAGGAAAAGTTCAAAGAACTTGCCCTTGAACAAGTCTGATTCGATTTTAACTGAGCGTTTCTACCGTAGCAGGCTCGACGAGCTCTGTGACTCTATTTCAGACATGGCACATCACATGTTTAATGTACAATTAGTGTACACTTTAGCAGTGATTGTTTTTGTTTCCTCAAGACATATTCAAAAATCAGAAGTTGGGAAGTCTCGACAAGATATATCGAAGTCTGGCAAACCAGGCGAGTACTTATGGTACAAAACTGGCTCAGTGCAAACGGAACAAAAGTTTGCAAAAAGTCTCATAGCTAGATCGTCGCATAAGAGGTCTGATGGCTTAGACGAAGGGGAGTCTAGTGGAAGTATTTCCCCAAATGAGGAGCACGATCCCAGTGGGAGTGGGGATGTTAATGAAGAATACCTGTCAGGGAGTGGAATTTATCCAAACAGTTATATGGTGGATATCCAAAAGTCTGACACCACAGATTCTTCTGCGCCTGAGGCAGTTGGTGACACAGCTCAGGTCACTTCTGCCGAGAACAATCCTGAAGAGATGAATGCAGATTTCTCGGGGGACAGTAAAGCTGTGGTTGAAGGAAAAGAAATTCCCGAGGAAGAAGTAAACGCACGAGACGGCAGCGGCAGCATCGATGGAAGTGAAGATGATGAAGATGCTGATAAAAATGAGAAAGGAGAAGCCGAGGTAAAGGTTTTGTCACCTGCTGTTGAAAAGGAAGCTGAATTTCAGAGGAAGAGAAGTGACATTTACAAGAAAAACAAGGTTACTGAGGGAGGCAGTGAAAGTGAGTATGACAAGCTTTTTAAAGATTTCAAGAACGATGGGGATCTGGGTCCAGATTTAGAAGAGGATGATGACAGTTACTTGGACGACGCCATATCTGATGAAGAAGCAAGACAACTGGTCTCTGAAGGAAACAAAGAGGAGACTGGGAAGAGTAAGAGTGACATTTTGGGTCACCATTATGGTGAGGGAGAAGATGTAACCTCCATGTTTCAAGGGTTCAGAGATACAAGCGACTCAAGTTCGGACGGGTCCCGAGCTCGTACTGCTGAGCACAAGAGAAAGGCTTACACACACAATATGAAAGAAATACTCTCGAAGCTCGATAAAGATGTTTTTAGAGGAAATAACAGCGAAGAACATAAGCAGCTTCAGAATAAAAAGCATCGACTTTATCACAAACAATTACACAAACATCGTCATCGTCATCATCATCATCATCATCACGAACATCAAAAGAATTTATCGATTGAAGAAGCAGGCGCCTCTCGAGCCCTCAGTCATCATGCGGACAGCGGAATCTTCAACGGGAGCGTTAGTAATGTGACATTGGAGGCTCAAAAGGTAAAGAAACATCATGAACATAAACGCCATCATCATCATCATCATCATCATCACCATCATCACAGGCATCATCATCGGCATCGTCACCACCTGGACCATCACCAAAAGGAACTGGAATCACACCATGACAACACCAGTGAAAGTCAAATTCCAACCGCGGATTTCCAGCAGTCCAATCCAAACACACAGTATTCTATGCAGTACCCAACCGTGTATTATCCTTCATCAGTCCCAGTTATCAACACAGAAACACCACAGTCACCACAGGGAACCTACTCTTCAGAGGAAAGTTCCCTTTTACAATATTACAAGCAGCCATCAAATGGTTTCGTGTATCACGCTGTGAGAGACGCTGACAAAGTAGGCGCTGTATGCCTTGATGGATCCACGCCGGGTTACTATGTCAGACAGGGATCTGGTGAAGCAAGTAAGAACTGGATTATTTACTTACAGGGAGGGGCATGGTGCGAGAGTGAGCAAGCTTGTTCGGGCAGGAGCCGCATGCATCTAGGGTCTTCTCTCTTTTTCAAACCTCTTGGCAATCCTGGTGGAATTTTATCCAACAACGCTAAAGAAAATCCTGAATTCCACGACTGGAGTGTGGCGTATCTCCCATACTGTGATGGTTCGTCGTTTTCAGGAAACAGATCTGACCCAGTAGAGTTTGAAGGTTCGTTGTTGTATTTCAGAGGCTTCAGAATCTTAGATTCGACCATATCGGAATTGTTGTCCGACACAAGTTTAAAAGAGACCAGGAATATTGTGTTTTCTGGTACCTCAGCTGGGGGACTCGCCGTCATGCTTCACGCCGATTATGTCCGTTCTAAACTCCCAAAGAATGCACACTTCAGATCGCTTGCTGATTCAGGATTTTTCCTCGACACAACTTCACGGAAACACAAAAAACAGAAGAAATTCAGGAAGGCTATGCAGAATGTTTTTAAGCTTCATGACTGTACGGATGGGGTCCCTCAAAATTGCGTCAAGAAGATGTCAGGAAAAGACCTCTGGAAATGCATTTTCCCACAATACTTTTTACCTTTCGTTAAAAGTCGTCTGTTTATCGTGAACTCTTTGTACGACTCGTGGCAGCTGAGTCACATCTGGGAAATCCCTTGTGCTTCTACTCCTTACAAGTGTTCCAAGAAAGAAGTGAAGCTTATCAAGAAATTCCGAAGTAAAACGTTAAAAGCCATGAAGCCCGTGTTCGCCTCATCGAACATTGGATTGTATGTTGATTCATGTATTGATCATGGACAAGTAATCTTTAATGCACAGTGGAATTCAATCAAGGTGCAGCGTAAATCGATTGCATCGTCATTTGCCACGTGGTGTCATAAACCAACCAAGACCGAATTCTTCATCGACGAAGATGATTATCCTGCGAATCCAACTTGTGTGACTAAGGACGTTGCCAGAAGATCAGAAATCATCACAGAAGGATTCTAAATCGCAATTCAGTTACATAATTTGAGCTGCCAATGAACAAGGTTTATCAGGACAGAAACCGCACGAGACAATCGAACACACGACTCGTGTCGAACAGCTTTAGGTCATACTTAAGGTTTTATTATTTTACTCCTGTACTGAACTGTAAAATTTTGCCGGATTGGGATTGTTGAAGTGTTAACAAAGCCTGCAAGTGGTCTTCCCGTGTCAAGTTACCGACGTTAGTTTATTGTTTTATTTATTTCTTCACTTGTTTCATATATTCATTTGAAAATTAACTGGACATAGCTATGTTATACAATCCATGGCATTACAGTTCTATATTAATGGCAATTTGTCACCTGACCACACCTCAAGAGGCGTAGTGCGAGTAACTAATTATAAAGATGCTAGAATATTTCTCGAGTGTGAGCCAAAAACATTCAGTTCTATGTAGGCTGATCGGGCTTCAAAATATTCTCAGCGCATACCTTCTGGGTATAATTTCTTCTCACTATGAGTCATAGAAAGCGTATTTTAGAAAAGAAGTTTTATTATATCAAGAGATTATAAACTGAGTTTATGTTCTCTTGATTATATTTTATTGTCAATTCTTTCTTGTCGATAGTACACAGTTCCCGAGTCCTAATAAAGAGAACGTATCTTCCACTTGCCTCGATATCGTTCTCTGACTGAAACTCTCATGACTCTCGTAACCTTAGTTACGTTCTGACTGACAGTCAACGAAACGATTCAAAGGAACTGTTACCAAGGTAACTACTCAATCTGGTTAAAAAAAATGGACTTTGTTAAGGTAAAACCTCCAAATAGCCAGAACTATTCAACAGTGTTACAGTGAACGTTGTTAATCAATTACCATCATTTTCCTTTTTATCACGTTACCTTTGCAAGCTGTGCTTGCTGTGGCGGTCATAACCTCATTCTCACCGTCTTATACTTTGATTCCGCAGACAAAATACGCGTAACCTTCTCTTTCTTCGTCAGTGACACCTTCACTCTTTCTTGTTCGTCTCATTTAGTCCTCTCACTTGGATGCCGCTAAACAAACAAAAAAACTAGAGTTGTCAGTGCTCTCAGAAAGGACAGTTTTATAGATTAAAATAATTCGAGAAGATTATGAGGAAGTAATTCTCATAAAGCAGTTGTTTTCAGATGACCAGCTACTTCGTCAGTTCTGATTAACAGTCAGATCATTATTTAATTGAATGCCATTAATACCTGCTTTCAAACCACTTATAGTAGTATTTTATATCTTCGTTAGCAATTGTCAGTTCTTCAAGCATCATTTAGCAATGTTAGACGACCAAACTAAACATTAACACTTTTAACTTCAACGCAAAAATACTGGACGTCTAACCATTTGGTTACGTAAGGAAGAACCCCTGCTGAATTGCAGTGGCTAATTTGTTACATGCTAAAATATTAAATGATTTTCTTTTCACATCCAATCTATGAATGCCAGATATGTTTATGAAGGTGTTACATTTATTCACCTTCTAATAAGAACAAAAACATTGTGGCGGGGAAAAGAGAGCTGGTAATGTTTAGCTTTACCTACCACTCTTAAAGCGGCACGCATTGCCATGAAATCCAAATACACGTGTCATAAATTTGAACTTCGCTGTCTTGGTGTGGACATCGCATAAGGAACAGAGAGCTGTAATAACTCCAAACTTAGAGCATAGCAACGCTACATCTGATTGATCGATATGTTTCGTTCTTGGTGCATGATACTACTGATTTTAGGTATCACTGTGAGTTTTGTTTTCACGGAAGATGATCATCTAAAACCTGGACACTCAGAAGATGAACACGACGAAGACGAACACGATGAAGAAATGGCAGACCATGCAGACGAACAGAATCCGGCTGATGAGGAAGAAACAGAGGACGAGGAAAAAGACGACGATAAAATGGAAGATGACAGCGACGATGACGAAGAAGATGGAAGTCAAGGAGATGATGAAGGAGAAGATGAGAATGATCAAAGTCACCTTGAACACGACGCATTTTTAGGTAAGCCATTGGCATTACCTGTTCGCTCAGATAAATTTATAGAAAATAAGTTCAAAATATCGCTCGGTGTTCATAGTTTAACCAGGCCTTCTTAGAATAAATTGGACTTCGAGAGTTCGTAGCAAATATTGATTGGATACCTACTAGGTTTTTAAGTAGTACACTGGGACAGGTGTTGGAAAAGAAATGAAAAGGAGAGCTTTAAAAATCTAGAGCGTGAGCTCTCCCGCGAGATATTTGACAAAGCAGTCATTTAATAACTTTGAACATCAAAGAACCTCAAGGTTTTTCGAAATTACCAGAGATAGACAAATGGCCTCTCTGAAAACTGAATTTGCAATAATTTAAAGGAATTTTTGATTATTAGTGGTGAATTTAGGCGTTTAGTCCATGTTTAAGAAGGAAAAATTAAATAAGTCGCTGAACATTCCGAGCTGGTATAAGTTTGAAATTTGAAACATTAACTTTTATCATCGTCCTTTTTAAACCTTCTCGTGCGATTAAAAATTCAAAAGCTAAATGTTACAAAACTGCTTTACAAACTGAAGTCTAGTTACAGGTGTTAGAGAGAATACATTATGACACAGGTGATTTATTTGCCTCTTTGTTAGAGAAAAAAAAACATCAGACGGGTAGGGAAGGTAATGTAGAAACGCAGCATCAGGGGTGGGGAAAGGATGCGTAATTAGATTTGTAGCCGAGCCTATTAGAATTAGGATTTCGTTTTTCTAAAATGGTATTCCTTATTTCCCACTGTCATATTGTTTATCATTTAACTCCTAAGAGTGACTAGCATATAATTCCTTCTTACGATATCATCCTTACATCAAACATTAAGGTCATGACAATAAAGGAATTTCCATCAGAAGAAGCTCTTGATTGCTAAATAAATTCTCCTAGTCAGCACCTTAGGAAATGTGTAGAGAACACGATGGAGAATATACATACTGTTATTAAGGTGTAAAGGGTGGAATCTTCTCATACCATCTGCAGGAGACAACTACACTGAATTCAAAGGGCTTTCCCCCGAGGAAGCAAAAACCAAACTGGCGCAACTAATCAAAGATGAGGTGGATTTGAACAAGGACGGAATGTTGACAGAGGATGAGATCAGGCAGCGATTCCACGTAACTACAAAAGAATACAGGAAAAAAGAAGTCATGGAAACCATGAAACAACATGATGAAGGTTAGGATACACTCCTACATTTTATCTGATACAGGATATTTGCTTGTCACTCTCGATTGATGGCCTTCACGGGTGAATTATAATTCATTCCCTGAACTAATCGACCGCCAAGAGTGTTGTGAGAATTAGGTTTAGATTTTCCAGGGCAAGCAAACCATCCAAATTGGACTAAAAACATGTGAAGTTTAGTTCTATGGCAATATTTCCTTTGGTGGCTTAATAGAACATTATGTTTTAGCTTGTGTACATGGTGCTTACTGTTCGAACACTTGCATCAGTATCTTCGGACGGATTTGGTCGATTGCCGACATTTCCATCCGTTTTCAAACGTTACTATTCCATCTCGGACACTTGCGTCCGATTTTGGACGGTACCGTCTGATTCCGGACAGTATCATCCGTTTTCGGGCGGTATTGTCCGATTTTGGACCACTTGCGTTGGTTTTCAGATGCAACAGCACCGATGGTTAGATTTTTTATGTTTACCTTTCGTTTGCTTACAGACAAAGATGGGAAAGTATCATGGGAGGAATTCAAAAAAGGTCATTTCTCTGATGACGGTAAAGATGAAGATGCTAAAGAACAAATGAAAGAAGATGAAGAAAAATTTAAGTTTGCTGATGAAGATGGAGATGGAAAGTTAGACTTGGAGGAATATATGGCGTTTTATCACCCAGGGGTAGGCGGACATGTGATTTGATTAACGCCCACAATCCTTTTCATAAAAAAAAAAAAAAATCATTTGTTCAAAATCGGCAAAAATTTATTATGCTTTAATATGTTTTTCAGGATAACCCAAGAATGACGGAGTTTACCATCGAAGATAGCCTCAAAAAACATGACAAGGATAAGGATGGTAAAATATCAAAGAAAGAATTTTTAGGTAAAAGAAATGTTCTTGTAGTGAGATAAACTACCCTGCCTAGTACTTAGCAGAGAAACTTCTCACTAGCTTCCTTTGCTTCTGTTCAAACCATCCATTCCCTACATTAGTGACAGTATTTAATTTTTTTTTTTTTTTTACTTTCTATTTTCCAGCTACATTCAGTGATGTAAATGATGACGCCAAAGAAGAAATGGAAAAGGATTTTAATAACAACTTTGATAAGGACAAGAATGGTAAACTAGACAAAGAAGAGATGAAAAGCTGGCTGTTCCCTGATGACGACTTCTCCACTGAAGAACCTAAAACACTCATCAAAGAAGCTGATGAAGACAAAGATGGTCAACTCACCATGGATGAGATTATGAAAAATTACAAAGTCTTCATCGAGGATGAACCTGAAGATTCAAGCCACGATGAATTATAAACTGTGACTTTTAAATTGGGATAAATCTTAATTATTCCGGAAAAAAATTAGTGAAGGATTCTATAAGATATTGCACTTTTTGACGAGAACTCATAGACTAATTCATGACGTTTATCCTCTTAATTCTTGTTGATAGTTACAATTTGGTTTTATTTACAGCCTTATAGTCCAATTGTGTCTCATCGATGTCTCAGCGTTTCCTCGCATCGTTCCCGAGTATCTTTTATCCCTATATCAGACAAAAAATAAGGAAGTGGTCTGTTCTGAAAAAAAAAAAAAAAATTAACTACCATTGTCTTTGTTGTCAATTTTTCTGTAGAGGAGCCCGTGTCCGTGTGCTGATTGGACCTGAGATTGAGTAAATATTAATCAAATGGTGATTGCTCCAAGTCCCCGAAAGAATAAATCACCGAGCAAACGAACGAATAAACTAGCGGATGAATCGAGGATCCGGCCTGAGGAACGATCGAACCCCCATGAACATGGTCGAACACCTATGAGGAATTAAGAAAACGCTGAAGAATCTATTTTTATGTTAGTTACACGGAATTTTTGATGGTGAATTTTGTCCTAGCCAAGTGAAAAGTGCATGGATATTAGGTAAATTCAGATCAGTTTGTTTCCGGTTGGACAGTTAACCACCCCGATATCCCACTCCTTTTTCCTCGTCCGAAAAACAAAGAAAGATCGAAAACGCAGGCCTTGTGAAGACTTGGTATGCAGTAAAATACGTCAGTGACGCCGTTGTTTAAAAATTGATCGCGAAAATATTTTTTCGAGTTAAACTTGAATTAATAACTTGAATTTTGAATAACTGAAAATATCAGAATTACCGCCACAGCATCAGACTTTTGCCCTGACCAGTAAGGTGTCTCACGTGGCCACAGCAATGGGAGGGGGGGGGGAGGAGCTGGCCAAAATCATCCTTTTGGATGCCCAGGGCCGTTACCACAGTCATTTACGACATCTATGTTTAGCCAAAGGCTGTCACCGGCGATGTCTTCTACGCAGCAGCATTCGTTTAGCGGTATGCGTCCACTCCAACCATCCGTGCCCCAAGGTTTTCCTTTACCGCCGAAACCCATCATTCCTTAATCTTCTAATCCTTTCTTTTAAATGAAGCTAAAAGGAAACTGATCTCAAAATGTAACGGATATGAAGGAAGCTTTCAAAAAGACTCTCAACCTGTTGATAGCATGGCAGTCATTGGACGTTTAGAGGTGGACTGGTATCCAAATCTGTACTTAGATGGCACAAAATGTTGGAAGTTAGGAAGAACACAAAGAGGATACTACCATATCAACATGGCATGTCTGTGCTATGGTTCCATACAGGCCACTTGCAAAGTCTGTTGAGGAGGAATGAGGGAGGCCTGTCTCTAACGGAAGAGCTTATCGCTTTCGTTAAGCAGTGCTTTCCCGGGATTGTAATTGAATAAATGGCAGACTGACTAAGGCATTGCCATATTTTCTTTGTACCCTTTTAATGAATAATCGAGATCTCGATTAAAGGGACGCTGACCATGTTAACCTATAATTTGACGAATGATTTGCTGTTTATTATTTAGTTTCACGGCTGTTAAAAAATAGATAAGTTAATAATTAAAACTAAACAAAAGATGAAATAAAAAGAGTCGATTAAAACAAATGACGCTGGGGGTTCCATTGTTCCTCGAGGATCTCCGGGTAACTTCGGAGACCCTCGGATAGTTTTCGGTTAATCCTCGTAGTATATATTCGGAGCTCGTACACTCTTCGGAAATTCTTGAAAAAAGAAGAATTGAAAAAAACAAGCCTTCAAAAATTTAGGGCTCTCTGGGCAACTTCGGAAACCATCGAATAATCTTCGTGTTAATCATCGGAGTATATTCGGAGCTCGTACACTCTTCGGAAAATCATCGGAGTCGTTTTGAATTAAAAAAACAGACGTTGAAATATTCCGGCGGAATTCCAGATTCCAGATTTTCCAGACTACCCCTCGAGACGTGAGCTTGGGACACCTGTGTTCAGACTAGAGCGTCCTACGACACTAGACCACGTGACAGGCGCTTGACTCTCGTGGACAAATAAATAAATAAATCAGATCTTGCCATAATGTGGCTACACAATTCGCGTAAGCCACACAAAAAGTATATTCACATGTTTCTTGGATTATCATTATAACCCATTTATGGCTCAATAGCCGACAGGCTTATTGAGAAGTAATGAAATCTTATTAATTAACCAAAATGTACCTTTTCCAATTGGCTAAAGACGATCACGTGTCTAAGTCGCGTTCAAAGTAAGCGCCGAGGAAGCAAGAATTATCACCGGCATGGCGTACACAACTTCTGGCGGAAAGAAGAGAGTTTGCTATTATTACGATGGTAAGAAACGAATCTGTTTCTAACGTCCAATATACCTCGAGAAAATGCACTCAAGATGAGTTGTACGAAGTTTTGTCCCTCAGTTTTAAGCGGAAATAATTGAATTTTGTCTTCGTGTTCTAATGTCTTGTTCGTGTTCCGAACAAAGGTGACATCGGTAACTACTACTATGGTCAAGGCCATCCCATGAAGCCACATCGTATTCGAATGACCCATAACTTGCTTCTTAACTATGGCCTGTACAGGAAAATGGAGATCTACGTAAGTGCAAAAGCTAGATTTAGATTTGTGAGAAAACGTTGATTTGAAAACTGTCAGTTCTTTCGTCTGAATGAAATGTCATTCGTTCACTTATTCATTTTTCTTCATTTCAGCGGCCACACAAAGCAAACCTGGACGAGATGACCAAATACCATTCAGATGATTACATCAAATTCCTGAAGACCATAAGACCCGATAACATGTCCGAGCACACAAAGCATATGCAGAGATGTGAGTAGATAAAAAAAAAATTATTGAATGGACACACATGTGCTTTCATTTCCCTTTGCATTCTTTCAACTTTCCTGTGTTCAGTAAGTAGTTCGTGAGTTTTTTTAGTGGATATCTTGGCAAAGTTGGTTACTATAGCATAGTTTTGTACATCGTTGATGAAATCTTAGGTAAATTGAATAATCCAAATTATGAATGCTGTTTCAGTAATAAGGGGTTTACACTTTAATTAAAAGTTTTGTTTAACAAATTGTGAATATCAATTATAACTGACTTACAGTGTTGCTTGATTCATACCCCCTCTCAATTAATATGTACTGCTAGATGAATTTTTATTTGGCGTTTTTAACCATTCTTATTCCAGAATTTTAAGTTAGTAGCTTGGTGTGTTATTAACAATATTGGTGAACTTATGTTGTCTGGAAATAACTGACTCCAGGCTCAGAATAATCACAATGGCAGATACCTCTGAGCAATCATGTGTCATTTTATCTTGTTTAAGAATTTTTGTCATTCATGGTCCTGTCTTTATACTTTGCTTTCATTAGCCAATTTGGTTTAAAATGCCTTGATATATCATCTCTAAATCATAGTCCACCAATAATTTTGTCTAGAAGCAATATGGTTATTGTTCTTTGTACACAATTAATAATTATTAATTAAGCAAAATGGGAGTACTAGAAATAAATTTCTTGTATGGTTTGTTTTGCTTTACATATCAGTCAATGTTGGTGAGGACTGCCCTGTCTTTGATGGTTTGTTCGAGTTTTGTCAACTCTCAACAGGTGGATCAATTGGTATGTGAGACATGAGGTTCATGACAACATTCTCCTGTACTATTCTTATTTGAATTGATTGCAATCTCAAGCAGTATCATTACTGTAGATAAATTTTATTATTTTTTGTCATATTTTCTCCAGCTGGAGCAGTGAAGCTAAATAAACAGCAAACAGATGTAGCCATAAACTGGGCTGGTGGCCTACATCATGCAAAAAAATCTGAGGCTTCAGGATTTTGTTATGTTAATGACATCGTTCTGGCCATTTTAGAGCTTTTGAAGTGAGTGTTGTTTTACTTAAGTTTTATTATCAGGGTTTCTACAGAGTAAGGAACTCTGTGAAAGTATAGAAATCCCTAACTTATACCCCATTCACACCAAAGCCTAAACATGCTTTAAAGCTGTTTTGTTAAACATGGTTGAACACAGCAGCTCCATAGAAGCTGCTCAAATCAATATTTGGTTCACTTCAAATGTGGCACATTGAAAATACAATTTAGCAATTGCTTGAATCTTGTGGAAAATTTAGTTTTTCAGTTCTCTGCTTCTGATTTTTATTCAGTTAAACCTGGTTTAACTAAACAAGTTTTCTGGTGTGAATGGGGTATTAGTTTGTAAGGAAAAACTGTTAGAGAGGGTTTGGAGGAAACAGGAAGTCCAACTTCTTTTTTTGTTTATTTCCTTAAGAAGGGCTTGGTTATTGAATGAAGTGTTTGTCTGCTAGTCACATTTATTGTTCAGCATTTTGTCCGAGTCCAATAATTTTGTTAACTCTTCTCAAGCTAAACTATAGAATTGCATTGCTCTGTAGTACGTCATCAGTACAATTTTTTCCCAGTGCATTATGGCGGCAATTTGAGTTTGAAAAACAGATACCATGAACGGTCTTCATCAGTTTTACCTAGGAAGGCTTAAGCTGCAGAGGCAAGCAAAGTCCGTTGTAATATCTTGTATCCCATTCACAAAAAAACATAGTTAATAGAGGTGATTGGGTCATGAAATCCAGTCAGAGTTGAAACCAGCTCTGCTACAGAATATGTTAGGAGTTCCCTAACTGTGCATAGTCTTTTTGGTAACCGAACATTTCACACAAAAGACTTTTTGCACAAGTCTTTTCACACAAGTGTTGGACCGTTCACACAATTATTAGTATTCATTAGTAGTCATTTCACACAATAATTGTAAGTTAGAAATATCAACATAAAAGGTATACTGATTGATACCAAGGTTCAAGGTTCATTTATTTCACACTATTTACATAAAATTAACAGACATAGAAAAGTATAATTGCAACAAATTAATGATTACAGAACAAAATAAATAAAGTACAGATTATAAAAATGTGTGTGGTGGTCAAAGTAGCGAAGGCTTTCTAATTGGCCACCACCTACTTTTAAATAAACAAAGAAATGGCACTGAGCTAGGATTGATGTGCAAGAGAGAATTACATGTATACAATTTAAGGTATGTTAGAGATATATTGAACCAAGCAAGAAATCTATACAGGACAAGCTTGATCGGAGAACAAGCTTGATAAGAGAAAAACAGACACACATACAACCGAAAAGATATTTCACCTTCACATGTCATTGTTTGACCGCCTCCTGCTTAGCTCAATTGGTATAGCGTGGGGCTGTTGTGTGGGAGGTTGAGGGTTCAAGCCCCGGCCGGACCAACACTCAGGGTCTGAAAATAACTGAGGAGAATGTGATACCTTTCTATAATATCAAGAAATGGATAGATATTCTAGTCTTCTCAGATAAGGACGAATAAACCGTAGGCCCCGTCTCCTGCAGGGTTAGAGGTAGGAGACGTTAATTTCCCACGCACGAGATTACTGTGTGATGGATGTCCTCCCCTGTGGTGGGGTGGGTGGGAGGGTCGCAGGTTAGAAAACTGTAATAGTTTATTGGGCTTCCCTCTGTAAATAAAGTTATGTCACTTTTGCTAAGATCCAATGGTGAGAACACCGGTTTTTATTTACGTAATAACTTTGACTAGATTGAAACACTTGTGAACATGATCACTATTGCTTCTTGAAGAAAGGAACAAATCTTTCTCTCTTTGAAAATGTAAAGAATTCCCTGTCCAAATGATTACTTCTATTACTTTTCCTTTGTTAAACAAAAAACTTTTTAGCTTTGACAGTACATCGTCCACTACAGACATACAAACATCGATGGCTAACACAAAGGATGCCATGTTGATTTTGATAGTAATTGTGACCAGTGCTCCGTCTTTGTTCGATTGCCTTCAAACTGAATATATCATTGATCTCAAGAGCTTCAAATAAGCTTTTTTGAAAACTTGCTTATTACATCTTTGTTATATAATTATAAGTAGGCATAATATGTACAACAAAAACAGTTCAACGTTAATAACTCGATGTTCAGGGAGTGCTTCACATCGAATGTCGGCTCAAGCAGGTGTTGTGATTTGATAACTTGAACATGTCACTATAGGTAGAAACTAGTGATCTTGTAGAAAGACAAGTTTGATCTATAATCTTTTTTGAAGATCATGAAGTCAAGAAGTAACCTTTAAAATTATTCTAATTATGATTCCTTAAGCGACGGAGAGTTCAGCATCAATTGATAAGTGTCATAGCAACTCTGATATAAATATAAACAAATGATTTCACGAAAGTTTCAAGAATTCAAAATAATTCAAAGATTATATACTAGCCATTCGATAAGTAATCATATAAGCTTAAGACCAAAATGAATATAGGAAAGGGCTAAATTTCGACAAGTCTTGACCGAGTAACGAGTTAAAACACGCGTGACTCGTTGGGTAACATGGCCGTGATATGGCCGAGATATGGATATAATTGTTTATCAGAGTTCATCAGTTTTATCAGAAATGCAAAGAAAAGCAATACTTAGTGTGTAATTATTATATTGTAGCATTACACAAGTTAGAAGAGTGATTGTGTTCACATGCTTTTCAATCTAGTTGAAGTTATCACTTAAATAGATATCTATGTCCTTGTTGTCGGATCTCATCAAAAGTGATGTGAAGGTGAAATATCTTATCAGTATCAATTAGAATGCCTTTTGTATTAATGTCTCTCACTTATAATTACTGTGCAAAATGACTATTAAGAATTGTGCGAATGGTCTAAACCTTGTGCGAAAGACTTGTGCGAAAAGTCTTTTGTGCGAAATGTTCCATATTCTCTTTTTCAATTACCTTCACATATTGTGAGTGAGTGGATGAATGGCAAGTTTCTATTGCTCATTTACTTCAACATAGTATGTGAACACTGTGCATGGTCAGGCCCAGAAAAATAAGATGAAAATAGTCAATGAAAAAAATATTCAGGGTTTCACAGCCATTGAACTTTTTCAACTGTGATAACATTTCTGATTTTGGCAGGTATCATCAACGTGTGTTATACATTGATATTGATATTCATCATGGCGATGGCGTTGAAGAGGCTTTTTACACCACTGACCGTGTCATGACAGTGTCGTTTCACAAATATGGAGAATATTTCCCTGGAACTGGTGATCTGAGGGTGGGTCGTCAATTTTATGATGCATTTTTACTGCTAAGATATCCTCAAAATGTTACTTGGCTTCCTACAACTGTACAAAGTAAAACAAGAGAATTTAATGCTGAAGTTGTTAGGCAAACATGTGAGAATGACAAGGAGTGTAAAAAGGTGCTTACTTGTATTTAATTCAAGTTACCACTGCTTGCAGGTTCAATTCTTAGTGATATTTTCTTTTTCATTGATTCACAGGATATTGGAGCAGGAAAAGGGAAATATTATGCAGTGAATTTTCCTCTTAGGGATGGAATCGATGATGAGTCTTATGAACAAATCTTCAATCCCGTAAGTTCTTTTTTTTTTGTGTAGTTTCTATTTATTTCCTTTAACCCCTAAGAGTGACTTAGTTCTAATTTCTCCTTACAACACCACCCCTGAAGCACACATTAAGGTCATGAGAATGAAGGAAATGATGTTCAACTAAAAAAGCTCTTGATTTTTAAACAAATTCACCTTGTCAGCATATCAGGAAATGCATAGAGAGCAGTATGGAGAATATGCATATTGATGTCAGGGGGTACAGGGTAAATAGGTCTGCCTATTAAACTCTTCTTAACCCCTCCTCCTCCCCAGGAGAAAAAGCTACATTAATTAATTTATTCAAAGAACTTTATAATGTTCTTATTTAATCTTGAGAGAAAATTTCAATTTTTTACTTTCAATATGTGTACTAGTCAAATGCAGGGCATTGTTAATTATTTTTCTACTTCAGTTGTAGCATGTGACAATTACAATTCACTGAATTTCACTCATCAGGTTGTTTCAAAGGTAATGGAAGTGTACAAACCAAATGCTGTTGTGCTTCAGTGTGGAGCAGACTCTTTGGCTGGAGACAGACTTGGCTGCTTTAATCTGTCACTCAAAGGTACTGTCAGTGTTGGTATTTTGTCAAAGATGCCTTCTTACACTCTAATTATTAAATTTTATACATTGCACATTGATACAATGGACTGGCCCACAAATTGGCATGTTAATCTAGGTGGGCCGGCTCAAGATGATTCATAGTAATATTTTTAGTTTCTATCATCAACTTATCGTCTATGAAGGGTGTAAATTCATCTTTGGATGAGTTTGATCTTCACAACAAGACTTACTTATCTTGATTTAACATGATTTATCTACAGGTCATGCTCAGTGTGTGAATTTTGTTAAAAAATTCAATCTTCCATTGTTGGTTCTGGGAGGAGGGGGATACACTATCAGGAATGTTGCAAGATGTTGGACATTTGAGACAGCAGTAGCTTTGGATTCTGATATTGCAAATGGTATGCAGAATTTTAACTTGAGATTTGGACTTTGTTGGTTTACACTCCTATTAAGATAGTTTCACACAAATGAAAGAATAAAATTATTCTTAACACCTAAAATGGAGAATCCAGATTAGTTAACATTGTATGGTCAACCCTATGAAGAACTTGACAAAGACCTATGTAAGGTGTAGATATTGCCTCTTTCCAACTTTTTTGTATTTAGAATACAAAAACTTCATTGAAAGTAATCCATCAGAAGAATAGTTAGTATTCTTCTATCCTTGTGTTGTAGTAAGTCTAGGTAAGGATTCAGCAAAGACTTTCTAATTTCATTGCTTATGGAATTCCTTGAGAGTTTTACATTGCACTTTCTTCAACTGTGAGTTCATTGTAAATAGCCTCCAAAGTATTACTATTAGCAACCCTGTAACCAAACACAGCATTGACTTGACAACTAATGAAGTCAACAATGTGAAACATTGGGCTAATAGTAGCAGAATTACCTTAAATCTTTTGAAAACATGGCAAATGCTGATCTGTAGCAAGACTACCAGGCTTTGACCCACCACTGGTACCTGGCATTGAATATAAAAGCTGGTTTAAGTTGCTCAGTATCACATTTCAAGAAAACCCTTGCTGTGGGGACATCCATGTTAACAACCTTATAGCCAAAGCAAGTAGTTGACTGTACATTTTGAGATTTTGCAAATTTTATGATTATTCTCAAGACCAACTTAACAAGCTATTTGATTCCCTCATCTTGTCCTTATTTGTGTATGACACAGAAGTCTGGAGATCTGCTTGTCAGAAGTATTTGGCTCAAATACATAACTTCTGCAAACACGCATGTAGATGTAGGTATGCCACCAAGATAGATCTCAGGATATCAGCCTAATAGAGAAGAAAGATCAACTTCTGTTTAATAAGATTATCACTCTGGAAAACCACCAACTCCATGATTTGCTGCTGCCGAGATAGGCAAGAACACCAAGAAAACGGGGACATGAGTTCCATTTATCCCAGATAAAGACAGAAGATTTAAAAACATTTTTATGAACAGATGTATTTTTAAGTTTATATTATCACATTTTTATACTCGATTGTGTAGATAATCTCCGTTTATTGTTCATTGATTGTAAAGACCCACATCTGATGAGTGTACTTATTTTTGATAGACTACCTAACATTTATCAAACACTCCTTCCTAATCTTCTCTTATTATTTCTAGAACTCCCCTACAATGATTACTTTGAGTACTTTGGTCCAGACTTTAAACTACACATTAGCCCATCCAACATGGCTAACCAAAATACAAATGACTACCTGGAAAAAATCAAGTAAGAAGTTAGACTTAGTTTAGTTTGTTAAGATTTTTTTCCACAGAAGCACAAGGCATATGCAGTAGGTTCCCTTAATTTTGCTTTTTGTTTAGTGCTGTGTAGTTTATTGTTATAACCCAGGTTGTTGCCGTTCAAACAGAGAGCCTATTCAGATTCTACTTGTACTGACTGTGCTGATACCTATAAAAAAAACTCTCTAATCTTTTGCCTTTTTGTGTAGACAGAGATTGTTTGAAAACTTGAGAATGCTTCCTCATGCTCCAGGAGTACAGATGCATCGTAAGTGAAAATTGCATCATAATTTATAATAAATGCCGCATGTCCGCCAGTCTGGTCATTGATTTCTCATCATATTAATCTGTAATGTCTGGAAACATGAACAGACCTTCTTGGGACTTACAGGGAACACCTTTGGGGAAGGGCTCGTTGAGGAAGAATGCACAGTTAATCTCAGTAGTGCTTAAAATGCTTATGTCTGTAAATGTGATAAGGAAAAAACCTCAGTGTTTGGTCAGTTTCATTATTTTCTTTTTCCAAATTCAATCTTTTGTGGCAAGATTTACCCTGAGCAACACTTGAAAGAGATTATGTTCTTTTAGCTCTTTGTCAATTTACTGTTTGTAGTTCAATCAACAAAATCATGTTCACTTTTCTAAGAGGAAGTAGCAAGTAAGTAATCAGGCATAACAATCCATAACTTTTTTAATGATTTGTTCAGCCATTCCTGATGATGCACCAGTACTGGGGGAAAGTGACATTGATGAGGACATGGAGCCTGACCGTAGAATAAGTAGTGAGTCTTGCATCTTTTCATTATCTCAGGGAGACAATCAAAAAGCACCAGTGCGAGGTTTCATCATAGCTTGTAATGTATATCAGAGAGACAATCAAAAGCACCAGCGTGAGGTCTCATCATAGCTTGTAATGTATACTTAACCCTTTGACGCTTTGGAGTAACTAGCATTTAATTTCTCCTAAACAATATCACCCCTAAATCACACACATCACGGTCACACAAAAAAAAAAAAAAGAAAAAAAAAAAAGGATGACCAACTATAAAAGCTCTTGATTGTTAGTCAGATTCTCATCATCAGCACCTTTGGAGTTGTATAGAGAATAGTATGGAGAATATGCATACTGGTGTTTGGGTAAAAAGTGTTCAACACTGTAGGACATGTTATTCAGTTGTGTGTTCTGAAGCTATATTTGTTTTTCTTTGCAGTCCGTGCATCAGATAAACATGTGGCTCCTCAGGAGGAATTATCAGATTCAGAAGACGAAGGAGACAACAGAAGAGACATACAAGTGCCAAAGGAACCAAAACGACCCCGCAAGCGACCTAAAGTATCCACTACACCAGTGGAAAAAATGGTTACAAATGGTGTAGAAAATACTGTCAATGATGACTCAAAACCATCAGCTGTGTCAAATGAGAACACGCCCTCTTCAAAACCCAGCTCCTCCCCTGTGGACGAGAAAGAGAAACCAAAGAGCTCAACAAGCACGCCTAAGGAGGGGTCCCCTCAGACAATTGCCAGTGTTACATCTGAGATGTCAACAGAGCCAGCTCCTGATCAAGAAGCCAGCAGAAAGAGGTGCACTTTTTTCCTTCTTTTACCTCTTAATCAAGCAGTGATACCCTTAACTTAGGTGCAGGTAAAACAGAGAATTACTCTCAAGATCTTTAAAGTCAATGGGATAAGGCAAACTCATCCTCGGAGACCCAGGGGCTGTGGGTCGATTTCAAGTTAGGGCATGAAGAGCCCCTGGGGACATCGTCTTACAAGACTAGTTCCAAACGGTCGCAGTCGTTCTGCCATCTGATTGGTGCCAGAAAATCTTTGTGTTTTTCTGCCCAATCTGAGTGAAGTGTGCTTTAGAGTCCTTTCGTGTGTTTTAACACGAACATATACCAGTATCTCAGTTGCTCACTATGTTTGTTTGGACCGTGCGACTGAGGTTTGCTTGAGGTGAAAAGTTTCAGTCTTAGCACACAATGTAAGAGAAATTGATCAGATTGTCCGCGAAAATCTTACCGGAAATTATACTGAATACTTCCGCAGGTATCACTAGAGAACGTGTTTTGAAAAAGTTTGCGAAGTTTGTACACAACACGATGGTTGCAGTCATTGATGTGTCGCTTTAAACGTTAAACGAGATTGAAGCTTAAATCTCTATATTTTTTGCATAATTCGCTGTGACTGAAACTTTGCCAATCCCGTGAAGTTATTTCGTCGCACGGGCCACGCAGGTATGTCGAGCAACTGGTACTTGCGCAACTTTCTGTGCGTGCCAAAATCTAATCTCATCTTCGCTTGAAAAAAAAGAAAAGCTAAGCGGGGAAACTTTTGCTTATTAGATGTGGGTAGATGATCCTGTACTACTAAGCTGATATTTGCAATAAAGCAAACCCGCCCTTTCCATCCAATATTTCTTGGTCTTTGGTTTTGTTTTTCCCATTGAAAACAGCATCGGATCGATTCCCAATGATCAAAGGTATTTAACTTGTCTTCAACAATCGACAGAAAAGGTGAAATGACAATGACCAAGGGACTAGAAGAGAATCCGTGGCCCTCCTAGCTCAAGAATTTCAACACTCTAGACAGCAGTTGAAAGATTAAACTCTTTCCAAACCCCTTCGGTAACTGCCCGAAACATCTCTCCTCACTGTTCTCGTTAATCAGCTTTTGTTCAGATTTTAATTAGCTAACCGGAAACACAGCTAAGCTTTCTCTTAGCACTTGCTGGAGATCGTCCACGAACTTAATGTTCTCTGCAACCTTGGCAGTATTGTAAACGACTTTACTACTAAGATTAGATTTTGGCGCGCACAGAAAGCAGAAAGCTACATAGGCGAAAGCGCCAGTTGCTCGACATACCTGCGTGGCCCGTGCGACGAAATAACTTCACGGGATAGTGGAAAAGTTTCAGTCACAGCAAATTATGCAAAAAATCTAGAGAGATTTAAGCTTCAATCTCGTTTAACGTTTAAAGCAACATATCAGTGACTACAACCATCGTGTTGTATACAAACCTCGCAAACTTTTTTAAAACACATTCTCTAGTGATACCTGCGGAAGTATTCAGTATAATTTCCGGTAAGATTTTCGCGGACAATCTGATCGATTTCTCTTACATTGTGTGCTAAGACTGAAACTTTTCACCTCAAGCAAATCTCTGTCTCACGGTCCAAACAAACAGTGAGCAACTGAGCTACTAGTATATGTCCGTGTTAAAACACACGAAAAGACTCTAAAGCACACTTCACTCTGATTGGCAGGGTTGTCATTAGAAAATGTAATAGGTGTCTGATCTAAACTGAGTAGGCGGCTGAAGTAAATTGTGCTTGCGGAGCAAGCACAGCGTGTTGCTACGCAACACACCTCTCTAGGGGGGCCCGAGGGCATGTTCCCCCGAAAAATTTTGAATTGCGAAACTCTCTGTGACGTACTTTCCAGCATTCTGGGGCATATTTAAGCAGCATTTTTAGCCACACATTGATGTTAAAATCAGTTCAAAAATATGTACAAACGTGGAAAGTTTCTTTCCTTAATTCCACCACTTTCTTTTTCTGATTAAACGTTGGTGTTCTCGGTCACAATTTCTAGAAGCAATAAATGAATGAAGATTCGTTTTCTTCATGAACTTCTTCGACAACGAAAATGCTTCAGCCTTCTATTCTCATAACGTTTTCTTTCATTGCGTTTTTGTCTTGTTTTGTTTTTGTTTCTGTTTTTGTTTTTGTTTTTTTTTTTTGTCCATAGAATCTGGTTTATAAATTTGGTTCATCGTGTTGCAATTCAATTCCCCCTTTTTCGCTGTGAAAACCCCCTGGATTCAAGCTCTACTTCCGAATTTAAAATAGGCGTATGTTTTGTCTATCAAAGTATTTCCTCTTATCTCTAAACATCACAACTGATAAACATCTGGAAATCACCCGCCGAATGCAACGAGCTTTGCAAATCACGATGACATGAAACATTTGACCTTTTAAATCCATAACAAGGACTCGGAAAGGTCCATAAATTTTAAGAAAGTTAAATTGTAGGTATTTTAATTCAATTGATTTGGTGAACAATTGCTAACGTCGCGAAATCTTAAAAAAAAACAATCTGGCGGCAACTTTGACGGCAACTTTGACGGCCACGTATGGTTGGAACGAAATTTACAATGATCGAAGAACTTTGTCGAAATCGTAAACAAAATGAAGAAATTTTCCTTCAAAATGTCTCCGTCGGATAACGTAAAACATGCTCTTTTCTGCGGGTCTAAAGCAGCAATTAATGAAAGTCTAGCTGTCCCGAACTCAAGAGAACATCTTTCTGTGATTATTTAGCGTTATAGCGGTACGTGTTTACGGCAAATTAAGGCGAATCTTCCTGCCTTTGTAATTATTTAGAGTGGAATGAACACAACTGATTCAGCAAGGTGAAATAGATCTTGATAAACTTCCTTTTCCAACGCTCTTAAAGCTCTTTTGAAAGTATGTAGTTGATCGGCAATAATTTGCCATTATATTTAAATGAGATATACCTGTGTTATTAAATGCCTCGGTGAGCTTCGTAATTATGATATTTGACAGCAATCGAAACTCTTTCTTACCTTGGTGGCCCGGCCTCGTTTTCGCTAGATTTCGTCTTCTTCGATTGACCTGAAAAGTAATCTTGAAGAGATCGCTTTCTTCGCTGGCCATCCATTTTCGATTTTCGAAGCATCAACGCACGTGTGAATTGCGATCAGTTTCGTGCTTCGCTAAGTCACGCATTTCATGTTACTCGTTAGTTAGCTGTACCACTGATAGTTTTTGTACAGTATTTCCTGTATAGGTTTTTAGGTTTTTCTGTCTTCCATAACATCAGGAGTATACAAGAGAATGATCACTAAACTAAGCTTCAGATTTACAAAAAGAAAGATTTCTTGGGAAGACAGATCTCAATATTACAAAAATTCTTTCGCTCCGACGGAGGGCTAAAGCTCGAAACGTCAGCTTTTGTAATCGTTACGGTGGCCAATTTACCATTATAACTTTGTGGATATATCCAAATTATTACAAAAATTCTGCTTCACAAAGTAGCCGGCGCAAACTGGTCTGACAGCCGGCGGATTTCCGCCGCCTACCGGCTTCTAATGACAACCCTGGATTGGGCAGAAAAAACACAAAGATTTTCTGGCACCAATCAGATTGCAGAACGACTGCGACCGTTTGGAACTAGTCTTGCAAGACAACGTCCCCATAGGGGCTCTTCATGCCCTAACTTGAAATCGACTCATCCCCTGGGTCTCCGAGGATGAGGCAAACTATGAACGTCACTCTTTGTGCAAGATGTTAGCAAAAAATAAAATCAGACAGACTTAATCTACAATCACTTTCTGAATTTTTTTCTTGTGGTGATATGCAGTCCTGAAGCTGCTGAAAGTGCTTCTGCTGGAAAAGAGGATACAGAAGAAGCTATGGAAGTACACGAGTCTGACAACCCACCAAATACTGATGGGTATGTTTTGATCACCATAGAAATTCTTCTTATATGTACATATCTTGAATGCCGTTTTTGATTATCTTTGGGAGAATTTAGAGGCAAGAGTACCATATAACCCCATACATTAATTATGCATTCAGACTAGTAGCCTTTGTTTTTAAAATTTTGTTGTGAAAGACAAAGAAGTGGAATGCATAGTTAATGTATGGGGTTATATGGTACTCTTTCCAAATTTAGATGCAGTCCTGATAGTGTAGGTTTGTTATTCATTTAACCAGCAGTGAATCGCGTTTAACAAGCTGTGTAACAACTTGTTTACAGCTGGATTTGATTGTTTACATCTGCTGAGGCTACGTTGGGAATTGCTATTGCTATGCCTAGTATTCTCTATTGTTTTATATTTTGCCATCCGTTTAGTTGGTGACGTGAATCAATTTTTTTTCTCTCTTCTTCTTATTTACTTTCACTATTGATAACCTATGCAACTTAAACAAATTGATAACCTTGATACGACATGCACCCTTTTAAAAATTGCACAGCATCTTTTTCATTCTTCTTTCTTCTTTGTCCTCTTTGTTTGTTTGTTGTTTTTATTCATATTTTTGGGTACAATTTGGTTTACATAATTTAGAGTTCACAATTTCTGAAATTTTCAAAAGTTTATCAGACTTGAATTGATGTACCGTACCTGGTTTTGTGTAGGGATACCTCGTCCAATGCAGAAAACAGTGGTGCGACCATTACAGGTTTGCTTTTTGTTACGTTAATTACATGGTTATCTGTTTCATCAAAACCATGACATTATTTACCCCACTGTACATGTAGTTAAGGCCCTGTTTTCACGCTCGGTGGAATTCAATGTAATGGTATGTAATATTGTGCAACAACGTTTAACAAACACACTTCGGAGGTTCTTGGTTTTTATGGGTTTTCATAATACGGTGAAATTTCGTGTTGGTTTTGTATCTGCGTTACCATAATGAGGATTTTAATAGACAGAGGGGGTAAGTGTCCATAACGTCCTTGGGGGGTATTATAAGGCAATTTTTTATTTTTTTTTTATTTTTTTATCAACTGAGTTGATACTGTAAATTGGCCACCGTTAGGAGTTTCTAAAGATGATGTTTCGAGCGGTAGCCCTTCATCAGAGCGAAGCAGCTGGCGTGGTTTCTCGATGGAGTCGATACCGTTATGGAACAGTGAGAAAATGAGCCAAGGAGAGTCGCATGCAACTTGTTATTCCTTCTTGCGATGCTTTTTGCTAATAATTCGCTAAAAAACGTGACTACTGTTTGCGTGACCTCTGGAAGAAACGTGACTTAGTTCCAATCACTAGTTTAGCAATAAGATTGACGAGTCACGATAGTACATGCTTATGACGGCTGCTAATTGTAATCACGTGTATGTTTTCATTTTATATGCTTCCGGTTAGAAAGCCAAGAATCAAAACAAACATGATTTACACATATTGGCCCACTGCAGCTGACTCTTCCAATTTTTGGCCTTGTTTTTGTACAGCAAAAAGCAATTCACCCCAGCCGGTAGAAGAAGAGGAGAAAGAAAAGGCTCCACCAACTGAAGAAAGCACAGACGCTTCAAAAGCGGAAGAGACCAAGATGGAACACTGAAGAACCGATGAAGGTCTTCTTTCTCTCTTGGACCCTTTGCTCCTAATCCCTTTCATCCCCCAGTCCGTATAACCATCCCCCCTTACCTCCCCTCCCTGATCACGTTCACCATTTCTTACGACACACAAGTACCAGTTCTTGAGCCTTTGTATAGTTCCACCTGTTTTAATTTTTTTGTTTATACTCAGCGGTATCTGTGCTGTGTATGTATAGAATCCTTTTTCTTAAAGTAATAAAATCTTTAAATTATATTGTATATCGTGAACAAGTCGTTTTACAGACATCATACATCGCGGAATTTTCATGTTCACTCTCCTTTAACTGTGAGAATATAATTCTCAGAAAATACCATTGGCGAGGTCTTGCTCTTACCACTCTTATTTAAGCACGAGGCCTGTTACGCTGTAAAACCATCGAACCTCCCCCTCCCAACCCCGGCAAAAGGACCTTTACACCCTTGGGAACGAGGCTCTGCCGAGGGTTATACAATATGCATAAGTTAACAATGTTACATAAGAAGGTAAAAAAACGAAATTTGTCATGGCGCAGAATTATATTTTGGGGAAGAGTGTGGGTTGATCAAGTATTAAAGACAGAAGCAAAATGTTAGAATCTTTCTTCGCGAAGAAGCCTTTAACGAAACAATCTCAATGGCCCGCTCACGTTAACCGGAAACGTGAGGTGGCGTGCAGCGCGTCATTACACGTGAGTGGTACGTAGGGTGAGTTATTGTCGTGTGGATTGAGCGGTGATGATAGCAATCAGCTCATGCACAGAATCCTTAGCGTGGACTGTGGTCACAGATTCTCTAGTACATTACGTTACAGTTGTGCGTAGTTCGTGAACTGCCTCCGTCTTTCTGTTTACCAAGTGGTGAAACGTTCATGGAGAACTTGTCTACCGAACAGAAAAGTTGTGCAAATAAGAATACTTTCGATTCTCTCTTGGAACAGGGCGAATTGTTAGCTCGAAACGGAAGACTCGATCGGTCATTTAGTGCTTATTCAAATGCCTTCCGTGTTGGAGTTGTACCAAAGGAACGTATTGAATCATTGGTGACTGCATTGTTGGAGTTTCAAAGAAACAAACTATGTAAGGAAAAGAAGGAAGAAAAATGCTCCCCAGTGGTAAACAGCAGCCAAAATATTTTCATTTGCCCTCTTTGTCAATGCCTCTTTCTGAAGCCAGTTACCCTCTCCTGCGGTCATACATTCTGTCAAAGTTGTCTGATTGAAGAGCGTTCTTTCAGTGGTCAATTGGAGTGTACAAAGTGTGGAAAGTTAGTGTCTGAAAATATGGTACATTCAGTGAATTTACTGATCACAAACTCTGTTCAGAAATGGTTTCCCTCCGAGTATCAGAATCAAGTGGATAAACTTGTCGGATATACACATCTCTCTGAGAACGACGCAAAATTAGCTGTTGATTGTTTTACTAAGATCCTGTCGGTATCTGCCAACGATTTCCACTGCTTGTGCTGGCGTTCTGATGCACTTCTCCAAACTGGACAATTTGATTTGGCGCTTCAAGATATCGAACAAGCTTGTAAACTTCGTCCTACTTCAGCAAGAACTTTCTACAGGAAAGCTGCGGTACTGGCGAACTATGCGAAACTCGAAGGAGTTCTTTCATCTAAGCACGAAGAGAGCGTGTTGGCTTTGTTGCGCACCTCTGCCCTTGCGCCTAGATGCGAGCGATACCGTCGGGAGTTCACAGAAAGCTTGCATCAATTGTTGAGCCCAAAATTCACAAACTCGAACAGAACTTTGTTGGTACTTAGATCTGCGGGGACAAAACATGCCGCAACACATCAGGAAAAAACGCTTAATGAAAGCCCAGGGAAGCACTTCCATGCACCTGCTTATGAAAGATCAGCAAGTGGAGAAGTTAAAAGTGACTACGACGAAATCGCATTTTCACAGTGTTCGAGCAGTCGGTCTGGAAGTATGTCCAAAAGAAGAAGGCGAAGATCTCGGTCCTTTTCAAACAGCGAGGAAGCTCCTCGTAATAACGTCAGACAATACAACAAAAAATCTAAGGGCGAAAACTATACAGCTGGAGTAACTAACGAGGATAAACTGAAAGACTTAGAAGATTTTGAATGCAAACTTTGCTTTAATTTGTTATTTCAGCCTATCACTACAATATGTGGACACACTTTTTGTCGAGAATGTCTGGAACGATGCTTAGACCACCGCGTTGAATGTCCATGTTGCCGTACGGCTCTGGATCAGTATCACCGAGGTGTCCCAAACATGGAAGTCACTGAAGTACTGGAGTTGATTTTGGTCAACTATTTCGCGGTGGATTATAACGAAAGGAAGAGAAAATATTTAGAAAGCACTGAGAAACTGGCGAGGTGAGTAACATTTTCAAAACGAACAACTATCTTAGTTAAGATTGTGATTGCGATTACGTAACAGTCAGTTGCGTCAGCGAATCTTCCTGGAGTTAAACTTTTACTTTCGATCTGTAAAATCGTGTTTCTAATACAAGGATTGATAGGGAAAGCAATTCTAATTTAGAGAGAAATATTATCATCCAATTCTGTAGGAAATTTCATGGTAGGCAGTTTTGGTTAAGAGTTCATTAAATAAAATAAAAAGTTTATATAATGAAAGGATTGTTATGTAATTAGCCTAAATTCACGTGTCTTACGTGGAAGAAAGAAAAAATCCGGAAGTTAAATAGTTGAAATCGACGAATCCTATTTTGCACAGTCATTCAGTTTTCAGAATGCTACTTTTGAACATTCCAGCCTAACAAACTTGTGTGATGACGCTACTAATGTTTTCTTGACTTCAGAATGTGGGGTAGCCATCTTTAACATAGTAATTTGAATATATCAACAAAGTTGAAACGGTAAATTGGCCACCGTTACGGTTATAGAAGCTGACGTTTCGAGCGTTAGCCCTTCGTCGGAGTAAAGTGGGAACCCACCAATCACGTAGCTCCATTTTCTGCCTTTAAAAGCACACACAACCCACAATTCCTCTATTTGCTACGACGAAGGGCTAACGCTCGAAATGTCAGCTTTTATAACCATAACGGTGGCCAATTTACCATTTCAACTTTGTTGATACAGTCAAATTATTTCGTTACCCCCACCGACGCAGCGCCAAACAGTTTCTTTAGAAACTATCAGCCTTTATTCATCTTTAACATAGGCCTGCAAGGTGTAAATTCACTTAACGGCTGCTGGGTAGTATTTTGATACCTTGTTCCCTTCTGTATTGGTCTTAATTTTATTTCTTCCTCTTTGTTGTTTGGTTGTCGACTTGAATCTGCTTTAAATTAGGTCATTTACAATAACAAGTCACAAGTTTTCTCTCTCAGCAAAGTAAATTTACCAGATTTAAACTTGATTTTTATTGTTATGGCCTTTTCTCCCTGGTCAATCAAAATTCTGACATTGAAGACTTAACCCCCAGTAAAAGTCAAATTTGAACTTCCAGTGGGGAACTTTTGCTTTAGAAATGCCACTTTCTCAATTTAACTTTGTTCAGCACTTTGATAGTCTCTCAAAAAAGCAGTAATTTTAAATAAGTTTAATTTTTAAGTGTATACAGATTAGAATGTTTTGCTATTGTGTAATTCCAGAAAATATCCATACCCCCCACAGAGGGTTTTCTGTTTAGGACCCCCCTCCCCCTAGGAATTTCCATTCCAGACGGGTAGTCAAGGACCCCCCACCCCTCTGGAAATATTATTACAAATCACTTTTTTAAGAGAATGATGATTAACTTGCTTGAACCTAAATGAAACAAAGTCGTGGATAGCGTTAAATAGCAGCACGAGACATGATCTTTGCATAGAATGACAAGAACTTATTTCATCAAGATAACAGTAAATTCTGAAACAATATATCCTAGATATTGGAACAGATTCTCTGATAAATTTATTACTAGCAAAATTGAAAGGTTCAGGCCTTTTATTATATGAAAGTGTTATTTTGGTCACATTGAATGTGGTTAAAACTTGATTACAATTTCCCAATGTCCCACCTGCAACAATTAAGCGGTCAAAAAAGAATTATTCCTTTTTGTTAAGTCAACATCTTACAAAGATTCATTTAATTAGGTTCTTTTTTCTAGAGTACAAATTTTATTATCTTTTAAATAGATAATGTAAGAAATCCTGGGTGTTTTACTTACATTACCTACCATGGGCATCCAGTCTATAGAATGGCAAATGAAGCCTAAAGTGTAAATCATTTGAAATGGAAATGAGAAGCCGCCACGAACATAACCAAAAAGCTGAAGAATAAAATGCATGTTCTATCATCCTTTTAAACCTGAAAACGGATTGTAACAACTTAATTTATGACAAGTTCTTCAACAGCCTTTATGCAACTAAACAAACATGGCAAAATTGCCTTGTAACATAACTTCATTTCCACGTGATGTCTTTGTTTTCTGATGTCGTCAACCATAATTAGTTCGTCTGGTTAAAACATCTTCCCAACGAGAATATAGTTCATAACCAATTGGCATTGGTGAATGCATTTTAGTATCTAATTGAAGCCGACACTCAGTGAATGGAAGTAAAAAACACAATAACATGTCAGACGAAACTGGGAGTCTGGTGACGAGTCCTGTTTGTCTGCTATTTTGAGTTTGAAAATTATACACACCATCCAGACTCGTTCTTCTGGAGGTTGAGGCGCTAGTTAATTTAAAGAGGAAACAGAAAAAGTAAATCTTTTGATGTTAACCTCATCGCAATGGTCAGGAGCAATCATTTTTGTTTCAAAACAACGTATGTACTTCGGATCAATTGGGTCACCCTTTGGAAGAATAGCTTCCCATGAAACCCCCCCAACCCCTCGGAAATTACTGCCTTTGGAACCCCCTCCCCCTCGGAATTTCCCATGACCTTCCGTTTGGGGGGGGGGTATGGATATTTTCTGGAACTACACATTTTAAATGTATGATTATAAATATTAAATAGGTTTAAGTTGATCCTATAATGTATTTAGTTAGTGACAGATGAAGAGCCACTCTATGGAAACACTGTTAATAAACCCTTTACTTACTTACAAAAGCTTCCACCTGCGGGATTACGCTACTTTCAGTCTTGAAATTTTGTTATCCACCTAAAAGCTCACTCATTAGTGTGCCACCCTTATTGGAATTTAGTTCGTGATAGAATTGTTGGACCAACCACTTATTACTTTACTTATTTTGAGACTGTACCTTGTGCATTTCTGTTCTCTCCTCTTTAGTGTGGGAAAAGATGGCAATGTACAAGTCCCTGTTTTTGTCTGCACATTAGCTGTCCCAAAAGTTCCATGTCCTTTACACATATTTGAGCCACGATATCGTCTGATGTTACGGCGTTGTGTCACTTCAGGCTCAAAGCAATTTGGCATGTGCATTCCAAGTGATGACCCAAATAAGAATTTTGCAGACCATGGTACCATGTTAATTATCAAGTCAGTGAATTTTCTTCCTGATGGTCGTTCAATTGTGGATACAGTTGGGGGAGAGCGTTTCCATGTTGTGTCAAGGGGTATGTTAGATGGTTATGATACTGCAACTGTTGAATGGCTAAAGGATGAAGAAGTTGAGGATGCAGATGAGATCAGACAGCTCCATGAATTGAATAGATTTGGCCACCAGACATTACAGACGTGGTTCAGTCAAATGGCATCCACACAGCAACAGTGCATTATGAATGCCATAGGACCCATCCCAGCCTTAAGAGAGGATAATCAGGTGTGCGACAATGGACCAGACTGGATGTGGTGGGTACTTGCAGCACTACCACTTCAGGATAAACAAAAACTTATCATTTTAGGGATGACTTCAATACTTGAACGGCTCAAAAGTGTAATCCGTTTTCTCCAATTGATACTTTCACTACAGAATAAGTCAATGGAGACACAGTCACTGGGGTCTTGAAAAAATATTTAGTTGATCAATTTTTATGATATGAAATTGTCACATCAGAATTTGTTACATATTCTCATTGGTAACTTTTAGCAATGCTAATTTATTTATTGAAACTTAGCTTTGTATATAAAAAATGCATCAACAATTTTAGTGATTCATTTTGAAGGTTTTGTCAAAATTATCATTTTGGCATTATCAGTACAGTTCACTATATTTGTGTCTTTTTTTATTTATTTTTTCTTTTTTGTTTGTGTGCTTGTTTTTTTTTTATTATTATTATTTTGAATCCGCACTTGACTTTTTCTGCCCAACTAAGTTACCTGCAATCCTAAGGCCAGAGTCTTCAGCCCTTTAATGTGGTATCCAGTCTAACTGGTCAATTTATAACTTCTCTTTACAATGTCAGAATATAACTCATCCAGAAGTGATGAGAATAGATAGGTTTATCGGCCAAAATATATAATATTTTTTCTATGTTATTGCAAATTCTCCTAACTCGAAGTTAAATGCAAGGTTTGACAACACAAAGAGAGAATTGATTTCAGACAGTCAGTTGAAGGATCAACACCACATATCCTAGAACTCAAATCCAAGGATTTTCATCTTTTATTTGTTACCCTTGCTTGGTTACAAGCTGTAGTGTGGACTCTGGCTAAAAGATTGGAGACCAGTTGGACTCTTGATTATTCACAAAATTGGGTTTTTGTGTTAAAAGAGTGATGACTTGTGACTGTTACAATTAATCTGAAGGGGTGACTGAAAGTTAAAAAGATTCATGTTGTCATGTTGACATGGATTTGGTTTCTAATTTATTTGGTATTGGACAGTGGAAGCAAGTTAGTTCATTTAAGTGTGGATCATCACAAAACTGTAAACTGTTATCAGGGCTCAGGAAATATTGCAGATTGGAAGGGAAGCATAAATTAGTAACTGCACTGATGTACAAAAGAAAGTAATTTTCTACTAGTTTTCACTTCCACATGAAACAAGACTTTGCCAATTCATCGTCTTCAGTTTAGTTATTTTGGGAGATGTTTCAGTAGACGAGGTATTTAAAGTGCATTGCATGTAATTATTGAGTTGTATGTCAACATTAAATAGATCACTTCAGAAAGATATCAAGACTTTTTGAATGAGTTATTAGAGATGATGCTGTGTCCTTTTCTTTCTCCTTTCTTTTTTCTGATTTTATCCCGAGGAAGGTGGTTAAAATATATTTGGATTTATGATTACTGCATTCTACGCAAGTTATGTCCATCCTCATGTGATCATAACCTCTGCTGGATTAGAAAGTTCAGTAAACTTATCCAGTTTTTAATTCCAAATTCCAAATTTAGATCAGACCTCTCCCCTCTTTGTTCTTTGTAAGGAAGACATCATGCCCATCATCTTTGTTAGCGATACAGGGTCTAGAGAAAAGCCTTGTGTGTGTTTCTTGTAATTTCCTTTTTTTCCCCAGATTTAATAATTTTCAACATTTCCAAGTTTGTCTGAAAAGAATGGATCCGTCAGAAAGGTCATAAGAATAAATCCCAGCTACATAGTTAATCTCTCAAAGCTAATTGTTGAGGACTATTTATTACCCTTCATCACTCAATTTCGAAATTTTGCAAGTAGTCTCATCTCCCTTCCGGTAATAAAAATATTTATCCAGCTGACTGCAAGTATCTACTTGAAAGGCCTGGTTGCAAGGCCATCCGTTTCCCTGAGAACGCTTCGCCAAGCTTTATTACATAAATCCAAGACCTGGTAAGTCTTTTGAAAACGTTTTTTTGCCTTTTGAAGGTGTATATAGTGTTAAGAATGTGTTACAATTGTTCATCTTAAAGGAATCATGACGAGTAATCGAGTCAATCTGCGCTTCTGAACACCTATTATCTGATTAAATAATCTGGCGGTTTGTCACTACTAGTGCCACGTTGAATTCGATAACTTTTGGTTTATAATTAGCATACCGGCTTTTAGCAGGAAAGTGCCAGAACACATCGCATATGACTTGCTAGTTTATTGTTGTCAGCTGATGTGCGCGCATTAGTCAAGGGAGTTTTACATGAGTAAGTTGAGACAGTCATATGATGATCACATGTATCATATAATGATAGGAAAACAAAATAATTACTGCTTCTGAAGCAATTTTTATTGAGTTGTGATTTTCACTCTGTAGGCACTAAGGTTTTAAAGCAATAGAAATATGATTGGAAGATGTATTCTTGTAACTGGTGGAGCGGGTTATGTCGGTACACACACAGTTGTAGAGCTTGTTAACGCTGGATACGATGTTGTCATCATCGACAACTTTGTAAATGCTTTCAGTGGTGAGTAAGTCTTTCTCCATGGTGATAGTAATTTAGTAATGATTTGGAGGGTTTGTTGGTTTATAGTAACACTGAGAAGTTTAAGTGTAATGCCGGTTTTTATGAGCCTTTGTACAGTCAACTGATATTAAAGTTGCGCTGTATCTAAGAAAGAGACGAGTATGATTCTCGTGCATTGTGACTTAGTTCCCTACCCTCGAGAGACAATCTTAGATGAAACAAACAAAGACATGCCAGAAACTAACTAAATTTCAGATAATTTCCAGTGAATGCCTCATCTTAATATCCAAAGGGTATCAAATGTTTGATTAGAAATATTAAAGCATTCTTAAAGTATATTGATTTTCCTGGTAGTTGTCAAAATATCCAAATTTGAGCATACCTTTAAATTGCCATGCTCTAGTCATTGAAAATGTTTTGGCATAGCCTGGTAATCAGAAGGATAGACAAAATCTACTTTAAAAATTTCATGCAAAGCCAATGGGGGTATTATATTTTTTGACTAGAAGTGCTAAGCAATTCTTGACATTATTTGGTATTGAGGTAGACTTGTTGCCCATGGCAAGATTGTGCATACAATTAATTGGTATGCACAAGACTGCACTGAGCACCAAGATTTCATCGAGAAATTTGGAAATGTATAGTAAATAAATGCCAAAGTTATGCCCTTTCCACTCACTGTAAGGGTACTCAAAATTTAAAAACCTCCTTTTCCTTTTTTCGATAGAGAGCATAAAAAGAGTGCAGGAAATAACAGGAAAGGAGCTGAAATGTTTCTCTGTTGATTTACTCAACAAAGATGCTATAAAAGATGTATTCAGCAAAGTAAGGTGTCATGCTTTTCTGACTTATAGCAGGAAACAGGCTTACATGTTGTTGTCTAAAATAAATCCTGTTCAAAGTGTTTTTTCTGTTCTTCAGATAAATTCTTTTGATTTGGAAAAAAAAAAAAAAAATTCAACCCAAATTGAAATTCAATTTTGATCCTAATGATTACATACTGTGCAATAAGGAAGGATATATAAAGGATATTAATTGATAAAACTTTATAAAGCTGGTAGTCAGAGTAATTTCACAACCTGAAGTATTATTTAGTTCTTATTAACCGAGCAGGAGGTCTGTATGGGAGAATCTTGATCGAGGTCGCCAGTACAGACCGAACACAGTGAGGTCTGTACCAGCGACTAAGGTCAAGATTCTCCCATACAGACCAACCTAGCTCAGTTAATAAGATGTTTATTATATGGCTGTGTCTCGAAAGCAACGGAACATTACATTCTTTGCAACTTTTTTTTCTAGACCAGTCTAGATGCCGGTCTGGATGGGAAAATCTAGACCGCTTTCAATATTGATTTCAGCCAATCAAATTCGTGAACTCAGTAGTTCCCAGTCCTTGTGAGACACAGCCATATAATAATTCTCCTTATGCTATGACTCTATTTTGTTTCGTTTAATCCTTAAGCACTGTTACCTCATAATGCTATGCATTGGTGAATGAATTACTTCAGATTCAAAGACCAACAATAAAACTGCTAAACAGATTTTAGAACATATTTTCTAATGCTTGAAATATACCAATACTTGTTATTGGAATATCATGTGTTATGTTTAAATTATGAAATGTATGTGGATAACACAAATAGGGTAATAAAATTTGGACAATTTTCGAAATGACAGGCCTGTATTGAACAAAACTTTCTCACATCAGAATTTTGTTTTTAGCATGATTTCTATGCTGTGGTTCACCTGGCAGCTCTAAAGGCAGTTGGCGAATCAGTGCAAATTCCTCTGAGATATTATCACAATAACATCATGGGCTCTATAAATCTGCTGGAGGTTTGTGCTATTATTACCAATTAAAGTTTACAATTAATTTGTTCTTGACACCATTTACCATTAGACACAATTTTTCTAATTAATTCCTGGGTCAAGTTCCCTAGTAGTTATCGATATATTGTGGTTAAATTCCCCGTATCATAGGTTTTATACTTTTTTATTTCACAGTGTATGAAGGAACATGGGGTTTGGAATTTTGTATTCTCTTCCTCTGCTACAGTTTATGGTGTTCCAAATTATCTCCCTATCAATGAAGAACACTCAGTAGGTGATGGAATAACAAATCCTTATGGACGATCCAAGTTCTTTATTGAAGAAATTATTAAAGATCTATGCAAAGCTGAAAAGGTATTAATATTATTGCCACCATTAGCTGTAATATAAGACACTGATTGATCCATTGTGATTTCTAAGGTGCTTTGGTTTACAGTATAAAAATATGACACTCAAAGACAACACAAAATTTATAAGTTAGAATTATGTTTTGGGCAACAGGGGAAATATTTTTTCGTGTTTCCTTAGAAAATGAATGCTGTACTGTTGAGGTACTTTAATCCTGTTGGAGCTCACAAGTCAGGAAAAATTGGTGAAGATCCTCAGGTTAGTCAGTAATATCTGGTTACCTGACATAAGGATAAAATGGTGAAGTGCATGTATTGGAATTGTTTTCCTGAACATTTAAGTATGGCAGGTTTTCATATAGTTAAGGTTATAAATTGTTTAATTGAAGAAGTTGATTATTTAGTCATGCTGGGTTGTTTTACCACCCTAATATCAGTGTGGATATTCTCCATACTGTCCAGTACACATTTCTTAAGATGCTGACACAGATAATTTGCTTAACAGTCAAGACCTTCTTTAGTCAGTGATCATTTCCTTTATTCTCGTTATGTGAACAAATTCTTACACAGTATAACTGTAAAGAGAAATTGAGTATTACACACTCTTTGGGGTCAAAGGGTTAACCAATCAGAGGGCAAGACTAAAATAGTAGATTCTCAAATCAGACAGATTCTCAGTAGATACTCAAATCAGACAGACAGGGTGCTTCGTGTGTGGTAAAGAAGCATCCTATCCATATGGGATCCTTTTGGCTACCTGGGGCAATTTATGAACAAAGCAGAGTTATTAGGCAGTATTTGTGGATTTTCTTGTCAACAAATACCATGATTATGTATTTGTATAATGCAATCTACAACAAACTCTAGGAGAAAAATACAATGTTTACTATAAGTAATACTCAGAGCACTGTTCACTCAAGCACATTTTAAGTTGCATGCAGTTTCTGAGGAAAATCATTAAAAAAGAAAAGTATGCAAAGGCAAGACAAAGACTTTTTTTCATTTATCAAACTTTGACGGGTTTATGTATATATTTCAGGGTATTCCTAATAATCTCATGCCATATATACTTCAAGTTGCTGTGGGAAGAAGATCTCATCTAAATGTGTTTGGTGATGATTATGACACCATTGATGGAACAGGTAGTGTATTTATCATAGTGGTGGATGTCAAGGGGAAGTGAAGGCAGGCAGGGCTTGTAGCCTTTTTTTTCTTCAAAGTCAACCTGCACTTTTTACATGTTGGAGCTCTGTCAAATCCAATTCAAATTTGAGTGGAGTATTTGATTAATGTTTAAGGAAATGTTGTCTCAATGGTTTGTTGTTTTATAGCTCTGGTGTTGTTGTACATAGACAGGTAAAAACAAGCGATATAATATCCCAACGTTTCAGCGACTTCATGGTGCCATTATCAATGGTACAAATGAGAATAAAATTAACAAATGTGAGTTCAAGAGTTACAACTAATTTACATAGGGGAGGTAGCTACACAAATACTTTAGCATCGATAGAATCTGCTTGCTTTGTGTGGCTACCTCCCCTATGTAAATTAGTTGTAACTCTTGAGCTCACATTTGTTAATTTTATTTTTATTTGTACCCTTGATAATGGCGTCATGAAGTCGCCAAAACATTGGGATATTATATCGCTTGTTTTTACCTGTGTATGTATTACTAAATCTTTGATGTTGTTGTGTTTCTTGATTGTGGGGATCTATGCCTCTGCGATTTTTCCTAACCCCAAAGTTCTCTTCTCTTTTCTTATAGGTGTGCGGGATTATATCCATGTGGTTGACTTAGCTGTCGGACATGTTAGTGCTCTTAAGCAATTTGAAAACAGTTGTGGATGCAAGGTAAAGTTAGAGCCTTGTAGCATACTCAAAAGAAACAAGTTCTGAATATTTCTTAAGAAAACAAATCAAGGGTTCCAATCTGATAAAAGTTTTTTTTTTTTTTTCTAGATCTACAACCTTGGCACAGGAAGAGGATACTCTGTTCTTGAAATGGTGAAAGCTGTTGAAAAAGCCTCAGGAAAACCAGTAAGTGTCAACTGTTGTTTATTAATGTTTGTCCTTTTATCAGATTTCTGTAGGGTTTTTTCTATAATTTCTCTGTCACTAATCTTACTCTAAAATGGTGTTGATACTTACATTCAATTTTTGAATAAAAAGGAAAGGCTAATTTTTGTTTCCTGTGGTATGAAGGTGTTAGTGTTTAGACGCTTAGCTTTTCCTGCGTATGAAGATATGGTCTTGACTATTTTTTTTATATATTTATCAAAATATACCATATATGCTCTAATGTTTGTGACTAGCCCCTCTCTGATAGCTTTCTCTCTCCCCCCAACTCAACACCTCTCTTTCCTCCTGCCTAACCTAAAACATGGTAGTAGAAGTGTTATTTTATTATACATTTGGGCTTTGCAGAATTTCAGTTAAAAACAAAATCCTTGTATTTATAAGCATCTATTATTGTATAGTTTTTCACCCAAAGAAATGTATAATGTTTTCATAATTCATTGAATTTTGGTATCTATGTTGTACTTCAATCTTATCCTTGGTTCAAATTTTATTTTCCTTTGTTTCAAACTCATTACCATACATTAACATGACCAAGAACAAAGGAAAATAAAATTTGAACCAAGGATAAAATTGAACTACAACATCTATGTAGAATTAAAATTATGAACTGCATACTGTGCATCATCGAGTTTTTATAGAGCACCCCCCTCACTCTAATAAGCTTCCCTTTTTGAAAGATCGTCTTCCTCATGACCCCAGTAAGTTAGATCTGTGGTCTTCTCTTTGGACTACCAGATCTGCTACAGAAAATACTGCCTTGATATACTGCACATGGAAAGGTAACAGTCAGGTATTGATCGAGCTGGAAAAAAATTACTTTCACCAATTGTGTAGGTTCCATGCAAAATTGCTCCACGTCGTGAAGGAGATGTAGGTGCTGTGTATTCTGATGCTTCATTAGCAAAGAAAGAGCTTGGCTGGACAGCATTGCGGGGATTAGATGAAATGTGTAAGTAGTGATCATTGTTAACAAGCTTTTTGTTTTCTTCAATGGCAAAGGGCTAGAGGTAACTGCACAAACCCATGTTTTGCTGGGGTTAGCCATGCAATCAGGATTCTCAAAAAAAAAAAAAAAACATGACTCCATGGATTATCCTGTTTACAAATATAAAAATAATTCTACATGTTATACAAGGTTGTGCTTTGAGATGAATCACAGGATTTGCAGTGGTTCTTATTTGGGAAATCTAGGTGTGGATTCCATAAGTCCCTGCCTATGAGGTAATAACTGGCTGTGTTGTAATGCAAAACCCAAACATGAAAACCCGCTTACAGGCTAAACAGAGGGTGGTCAGAGGTCTTACAAGTAATGGAAGACCACCATTAACCACCTTTTATTGAAACCCCTGTCTAGGTTGACAAGCTCTCAAAAACTTGGGATTAATTTGTCTGAATAATACCTAGCAATAATTACATGTGTATGTAATTTGTGAGTACCAGTACTTGTGTTCAGGGGACACTCCCCCATGGGTGTTTTGACTACAACAAGTCCTGATGGAGTGTGAAATATTTATTGAATTCAAATTGTTGTATATTTTGAGTGGAATACTTTTGGTACTTATCAATAAAATTCTCTTCTTAGGTGAAGATTCATGGAGATGGCAATCACAGAACCCAGATGGATTCAAAACTCAAAAAGAATAAGTTGTAGCTGTGTTAACTGATATTGTATCAATAGATAGATGCAAATAGTCTAGTTCTGTTAAGTGTGGAATATCTTAGACAGGTGAATTAAGAGAGGTGTGTTTAGCCCATTTTCACCAGGGAACCTCTTAGAGGGACTTGTTTGATGACCAGGTACAATACTGCCAGATACTTAAAACTTGGTATTATGAAAAATTAGAGGTGATTTACTACTTTAATTTCCAAGAAATGAACTCAAGATGAAAATTTCTATAGAAATGAAGAAGATATTATCTAGAATCTCAAAACTATTATTTACAGTACAGATATAATGACATCCATAGACACTATTTGTAGTTCTTAGTGGGGCTTCATGAGTACAAACCAATGGAGTAGTTATTTTCAATAGTTAATATATTTTTTGAACAAGTTGTCACTTGATATGGAGAGGGAATAAAGATATACTAAGATAAACAGTGTCGAGTGCCACACTTGCCTAGTTGTTTGTGTTGCTTACAGGGTAGAATGGAAAAATTAAATTACAAAAATATTAAAAATAGTAAAACTGCAAATATATTGCATCTTTGAAATATTTCAAAATACAGCTCTCCTAAATGATTTCCCAACATGTGTGGTAAGTTGTAATCTTTTTTTATCGACTTGGTTCTGCTTCTAAGAATGCTGTTTTATGTTAACTTTAAATCTTAGCAACAGGCCCATTGAGCAAGTCGTTATTGGGAGATCTGTGAAATAGTATTAACCCTTTAAGCCCCGATAGTGCGTATCTGCACTCTTACGTGACTGCGTGACATTCCCGATAGTGCGTATTTGCACTCTGTGGAGTGCTTGTGCTTTGACCAATAAAAAACGCTTTTACTTGGTTGCTAGGTGGTTGAAGTTTGTCTTAGCCAATAGCAGAGAGTTTTAGTTCTTTTTCAATATGCAAATCACTATAGGTTGTGACTTAGTGTCACGCTGAAAATTTGAGTTGAAGTGAGTAGAGTGAACATGGCTACTGAGAGTGAGAGCGAAAGCGCAAACGAAGAATTCCTGGGGTTTGACGAAGAAGCACAAGCTGCTGTTTTTCGACCGAGAGAAGAAGAATCGGAGTCAGACGTTTCAGTATCTTCTGTTGCGACTGAAGAGTTATCAGACTCGTCCGAGAGCGAAGAAGAAGACGACGACGATCAGTGGAATGACAACAACAATCCGGTCGAAGTCTCACCGTTCACCGCCGCCACTGGTCCGACCTGGGGAGTCGCAGAGGATGGAACTGCGATTGACTTTTTCTATTTAATGTTCCCAGAGGACTTGATTGAACATATTGTCAGTGAAACTAATCGATTTGCACAAGAGTGCATTGCTGCAAAACCTGACCCTAAATGGCGTGAAACTACACTTGAAGAGATGAAAGCGTTCCTCGGAGTACACGTGTTGTTTGGCATCAAACAACTGCCAGCAAATCACCTCTACTGGAGCAGTGATCCACTCATCGGTGTTCCATCTGTACAAAAAGTCATGTCCAGAAATCGCTTTGATAAATTGTCTCAGTACTTTCATTTGAATAACAATGCAAGACAAGTTCCGCGAGAAGATCCGAGACACGACAAGTTGTTCAAAGTTCGCCCCGTACTGGACTGCGTTGTTGAAAATTGTAAAGAGAAACTACGACCGGGGAGAAATTTGTCCGTGGACGAAGCCATGGTTAAATTTAAAGGACGTCTTGGCATGAAGCAATATTTACCAATGAAGCCTGTAAAGCGTGGCATTAAAGTGTGGGTTTGTGCGGAAGCGTCAAGCGGGTATGTTTGCGATTTCCAAGTTTATACTGGAAAGAAACAAGATGGCGCGACGGAACAAAATCTTGGTTATCGTGTTGTTCACGATCTGACCCGCAACTTTGTCGGAAAAAATCATCATGTTTTCTTTGATAATTTCTTTTCGACTGTTAAGCTTGCCGAGGATCTCCTGAAAGACGGCATATACTGTTGCGCAACGGCACGAGCGAACAGAAAAGATTTCCCCAAAGATCTTGCCGCGAAGAGTCCAATTGTGAAGCGTTTGAAGCGGGGAGAGTCTATTCATCGGCGAAAGGAGAACGTTGTCGCAACCGCGTGGAAGGACAAAAAGATCGTTCATTTTTTAAGCACGCAAAGTAATCCTATTGGAAACGAAACCGTTAACAGAAAACAACGAGATGGAACGATTATTCAAGTGCCGAGCGTCCCTGTCGTCAAAAGCTACAATGCGAGCATGGGGGGAGTCGATCTTCACGATCAACTGCGTGGCTACTACTCGCTTGGAAAAAAATCAAAGAAATGGTGGCGTTATCTTTTTTGGTTTGTCATGGATCTGAGCATAGTTAATGCCTTCATCCTCGAAAAGAAAGCCATTAATCACCCCTCAAGAACGCAACTAGCGTTTCGAATCGAACTTGCGAAAGACCTGATCGCAGACTTTTCGAGTCGGCAAAGAAGTGTTTGTTCTGGGCAAGTTGAGGGTGGACACTGGCCGATAAATTCCAGCAGAGGCCGTTGCAAGCGATGTCTTAAACGGAAAAGGACAAAGTTTACAATGATGGCTTGCCAGAGCTGTGAGAAGAGACTTTGTTTGGAGTGTTTCCCAAATCATGTTGGGGACGTGTAATTCGTCACGAGTGCGCGAAATTCAAAATGATCAAGCAACAAACATTTGACTTCAACTTTTTTTTATATCCTGAACTTACCACTCATGGCAATGTATTTCAAATTTATAATGATATTTAGGGACCTGTTCAAGTTCTGTTGAGTTCTGAGCCATGTTAATAGTTTTTTTGCCTTTTTATTGTCACAATATATAAGGCGATCACAGAATTGAATGGAGATTTTCAATTTGATGCCTACTTCTACTAGGTCTTTTTCACTATATATTTCACTGTTTGCTGTAGTTGAGGTCTCAAATTAAAGATAATTTATTGATGGTCATTTTTTGTCTTAAGTGTGTTGACTTTCAACCTACTGTTTTCAAGATAACACGAAAAATTGCAGACATGGTAGAAACAAGACAAAAATGGTCTCGGTTTCCAATAGGGTCCTGGGAATAGGGGCTGGTTACACATGTGTCTCCTGTGGGGCTTAAAGGGTTAAAATAAATATCTGATGAAACATGGTGCCAGTTCATCAAGAGCCACTTAATCAGTGTCAAAATCTGTAAAATAATCCAGTGGAGTACAAGGACCCATTGAAGGACCATGAGTATGGGTGTAACATGCTTGTGGTTTTCAGTCAAGGTAGCAAGTTGACAAGCCCTTAAATTCTGTGTTTAAATCTGTTGATCAGATACTTTTTGATGCTGTAATACAAGAGACAAAAAAGATCTTTAATGCAGTGATATATGGGTATGAACAACTCCCCTGCCTCCAAATCACAGCTTACAACTGTCAACTTTGGCACAAATACCAGCAATGTATATATGTGCATGTTCCTTGCAGTAAAGCACTATTTACGCAATAGTGAAAGTCAGATCTGAAAAAATTCAGGCCTGTACAGGATTCGAACCACTGACCTCTGCAATACTAGTGCAGTGCTCTACCAGTAATAGTGACAACATTTGAATGCAAAGGACTGTTAAGCTAAGAATTGTGCTTGACATTGAAATGAATGAAGCCTGATAGTTTCTAAAGAAACTGTTTGGGGCTGCGTCAGTGGAGGTAACAAAATGATTTGGATATATCAACAAATATATTACCATTTCAACTTTGTTGATGTATCCAAATTATGACATTGAAATGGTTTGCTAATTTCTCTGGTTATATCACACACCGGACTTGTGGAGGGTAAGTCACACAGAGGTAGGCTGATCCCGCCATTAAACTGACAAGCTGCAGCCAAGCTGGTTTATTTTTTAGAAGGGTGGTAAGTTTCTTACGGAACTGTGTTGCTGAGGGGTATTTCAGATAATTTGGTTCTATTAACTGAGTTAATAAATATGTAAAATGGGCACTGTAAGAAGTCTCTAAAGCTGATATTTTGAGCATTAGCCCTTCCTCATCAACAAGTGCACAAGATTGTGAAAAGCAGCTTAATTTTTGATACATTTTCTGACAATGGAAGGTTTTTTATCCTTCAGTACTTCAGGTTGTTGATAGTGCTCAACGTAACTCTTGTATTTGTCAGTGGTTGGTGTTCCCATTGTTTTTTAGTATTGGGTGCAGATCTATTAATAAGCCTCGCATAACTGCATGACACAAACAAGAGTTTCAGATGTTGTGAACATTTAGTGAGGACAAAATTGCCTGCCAAGACACAAAGCATGGTATTGAAGATCCCAAACAAAGTAAATCTGATTTAAAAGAGAGAGACTACAAAGACCATGGGAATTCTAGAATCAAAGAAACGTTCACAGCAGACCATTTAACACTCTGCAGCTGAAGTTTACAGCAGAAGACATTTCAAAGCAAGGAAGTTGAATCCATAGATCACTGTGAAGGATTAAATTTAACCAGACACAAAATGAGAAGTATTTGTAGCGCATTCTTTAATTCCAAGTTTGTTTTAGTTAAAGTTCCTAACCACTTCAACATCTTCATGACCTATTTGCCTAACATTTTTATTTTTGTTTTGTCCTCAATTCCTTAATTCCTTTCACTCCCAGGTTCTTAATATCATCCTCTGCACTCTGACATTTCTGATGAGTTTAGTTCAGAGATCTTGTTAAATCATACACTGTCCCCTTGTTGATTTTTTTTTTAATTTCTTGTCACTTTTTCTGCTTGGAAATGTAAGAATATTGTAAGGAGAAATTCATTTTTGGTCTCACCTAAGAGTGAAAGGGTTAAGTAGAGAGAAGTCAATAATGGTAGCTTGGGAATTGCCTGATGTCTTTGGCATGAACTAAAACTTAAAAAATATTTTAGAGCTCAAAGCAGCAGCTTCATTTATTCAACAAGTTCTTTTCATGCACCAAAAGAAGTGAAAACCTTCATTATCTCTATCACAGAAACTGGATTTCAACAAACCTACATTTAAGCTGGCCTTCAGTTTACAAGGAAAAATCTCTGATAATTATTATAATACAAATGATGCAAACTTGAGATCAATACTCTCAGTTCAGATAACAGAAGAAGTTCCCTTTATCTTCTAGCATGTTATCACAAGAAACAGTTTTTAATTTTTTAAAAAAATGGTTGATGGCAAAAGTCTGTTGACAACAACTGATCCTTCTTATGACTCTAATGTCTAGTACTCATCTTGTTCATCATTATATTCATATTCTTCACTGTTACCAGCTTCCTCTGGTGCAGCAAAACCCTCCTACAAATAACAACAATGAACATTTTTGTCGGAAGTTCTCTCAGTAATTGGAACCCACCATATATCAAATCATGCAAGTCACATTTTACAACTAGTTCCTTGAACAATTCTCAAAGATAGGCATCCAGAATTTGACTGATTCAATCTTCTTAGGGATCAAATTGATAAACATATTTTGACTTAAGTGGTGATTGTCTACAATAAAGCAAGCTGTCCATTAAAACTTTCTAGAGAATAGTTTGCCCACTTCCAGGTGTTTAGTTCATAAACACATTCTTACTGGTGGCAGAGTAAAAAAAAGGAGTAGGAGATGGGTAAAATCTACCATCATAAGCTTCCCTTCCAATTTAATTCCACTGCCTAAAACTTTCTGCACTGCCCCCATTACAATGATGTGTGTTACAAACTCTACGTGTGAAACAGGCTAACAGCAATAGCATGAACTTGTTCCGTTCTATGTGAGAGTGGGTCCACCTTAATGCAACAATGCGTTCCCAACGAGGTTGAGCTAAGATGACAACTACACTCCAAAGTATGAAAGAGAACAATTTCTAATTACAGAAAATCAATTAAAATAGGCCTTGTAGATTCCATTTGATTAAGATCAAGTTTGTAAGTTCCATTATGTTTCCTGTTAATTTCCAAAAAATGCTGCACCCACCTCAGTTGCATAAAGAATTTCCAAGACCTTCTGGACAACAGTAGAACCTGTATCTTCTTCCTGGCATTTGACTTCAATATCTCTTAACTTGCCAAAGTAGAAATCTCTTTCTTTTTCTAATCCTTCCACTGTCAGTTGCAGTGCAGTGAGCTGCAGGCCAAGCACAAGAACACAACATGTTAGACATATCCAGCAGGAACATGCATCTGCCAAATATAGTGCTGGATGACAAGCTTAAGTTTTAAACCACTGCCAAATAGTAACTAATTCATTATTTATTGATTGGTCTTTAACTTTCCATATTCATTAATAACTTTGTTTCAATTACTGGCAACAATTTTCATCCATGATTTTCATTCACTGACCAGCCCATCCCAAACAAACCTCGTTATTAAGTTCCTGTATTTGAGCATCTTTTTGTGCAATTGCAGCAGATGACCCCCCAGCTGCTCCACCAGTGCGGGGTCCCTGTGCTGCTGCTCCTCCTGCAGCGCGCGAACTTTGTGCGGCTGGACGTCCAAGTCCTGATGCACCACCTTTAGAGGCTCCACCATTTCTGGCTGGACCACCTGCTGAAGGTTTACTGAAAGTTCCTTTTGAGAGCACTGGATTTTTGGCTGTTAAGAGATTAAGAATGAAAAAAGCAAACAAACAGGGATTTCACCATAAGATTTGGTCCTAATGAGTAACACAGAAATACACATACCAGTAGTTACAATCTTAACGCTGCCATGATCTGGTGGGAAAAGATGCAAGGCGTATAAAAGTTGATAACCTTGCATACCATGTAGGTCTACCCAAATGAAAATAAGATTTTCCTCACCTGGGGGTTGCACAGGTCTGCTAAGCTGTCCTGATCCTTTTCGCGGCTGGGCAATCTGTGGAGTGTCTGTTTTTCCATGTCGTGCTTCTACAGGATCATACTCAGGATCAGGCCCGATATAGTTTGCATCAAAAAACCTCTTGAACCACTGAACAAACTCAAAATTGTCCTGAAATTTCCCTTTGACTAACTTTTCAACTGGGATTGTCTGAAAAAGGAAATAAAAAGAAAAAAAACCATAGTCAAAGTGGTTAAGAATTTGAATTGTGCCTCAATTGCTGAAAAACCATGTTGTGATTTCACAGTTCACAAAGTTTTAAACTGAAAAGCAATTTCAGCATTATTTACAATCAAGCATGTAACCTTTAACTTTTCAGTATCAAAACTTCTTTGGTGATTGAAATTTGTGTCGCGTCTTTTTCGTTTGTTTCTAGAAGATAGTAATAATGATTATAATAATTATAATAAAACAAGTAGTAATTACTTTATTAAAATCCTAATCCTACCTTCTTACTACATTGCGAAAAGAGATCTTATCAACCTCGTATAAAAAAAAAAAAATCTTTGTTTTAAGTCCTTAAAATACTGATGTTGAAAAATATAAAACGGAAAAAGATAAAAAGATAGTAGAGGTAATAGTAGTAACTGTAATAATAATAATAATTATTATTAATAATAACTTTATTTCAAAAGTTAAAACATTACAATAACTTCCTCTCGTACATTTCCAAATTAGTTGACACGGAATACACCCATTAAATTCAGTTCTCTAGGATCAGACTCATATCAGACCCAAACTAACTGATAAATCGCCAAAGCAACTACTAGTTCGTATTGAAAGAATTTCAAAAAATGTGCATCGAAATTATCCTTATAAAAGTAAATTACATTAAAGAAATAATTATGAGAAGGGAAATGACACTCTTAAAAAACTGTAAAAACAAATTTTAAGAATGTCTAGCCTATGTTTGCCATAGCATTGTAAATTAAAAAATCTGTATCATACAATAACAATAATAATAATGATAATATGTGACTAGCACTCAAATGTGAGCATTTATTAATTCAGTTCTACAGTAATCTAGGACAACTTTGGATTTTGATTTTCTCTGTTCATTGACTGATCTTTGAAACTCATTCTACTGTCTCAACCAACAACATACAAAATCAAAATTAAATGTCTTGAGAACTGAAGTCTGCTTGTTTTCACTTAGAGTTCTCATTGGCCCCCTTTCCATTGGCTGGTTTCACAGGTACAACACTCAGTAAAATAGAGCACTATTCACAAACATTTTCAAACCATTTCTAAGACATGTATGAAAAATGATCTGTCTGGAAAACACCATGTACACCACGTTTGGTTTGCATATCTTGAGCAACCTAAATACTCTCTTGAAATTTCCATAGATTCTATAACGAACAAGACAGCTACAACATATGAAATAAATAGGTATGATGATGTCATCACATGAATATCGACAACCGCACGCCAACAGCACAATTTAGAGCTACTTTCGTTTTACTTTTAGATCCATCAGTGATTCTTGTTTACATGTTCTACAGCCTAGAGTACGTGTCAAAAATAAATGTGAAATAGATTCAAGTAATGCTTTAATGAATAATGAAAAAAAAAAAAAAAAAGAAAAAGGGAAGTATAAACTTTACCTTCTCAACTCCTGCATTCTTAAACGCCTTTTGCAATATCTTCCAGTTATTTATGAATTCGTGTTCTTGATTTGATGCAAACTTCACTTTTGCCATATTAACACAATCTAAAATACATTCAAATAAAATACCGATTGATGTAAGTTAAAAATCGATCATCATTGAGGGGAGTAATGTATGTTTCATGATATTAACTTCACATGTAAAAAGTTTAAAGAGGCGTTTGTTAAGGACTCGAATTTCATACGTAATCTTCATGACACACTCACCCATGAACAGCATATCCATGAACTGGCAGTATGCAGCACCTGATAATGAAAACACAAGTTAGTAAGAGCCACACAGTACACGGTACCGAAACGACGCGAAAGGACTCATAACCTCGGACATCAGCCCATCGTTCGATCGAAGGCGTGAGTGAAGACATGAAAGTTCTGTCGACGAAACTGCCGCAAATGTTCTCGATTACTCACCCGAACATAGCTGTTCAATTTTGGTGTACTTAAGCTGCAGGCTTTCGTTGATCCATTTCAGCATGTCGTGTCTACTAAGATTATCTGTAGTGCAACTAGTGCTATGCACGTTTATTGCCGCCATTTTCGTTGAAAACGACAATACTGGTTCGGCTTTCGGCATGCAAAGACCGATGGTACCCAGTGCCCTGACATGGTACAGTTGGTGACGAATACATGATTTCGCATCCGGTCCCTCATTTTAAAATAGCTACTCATCTGTTTGTTCCGTCTATATACTTCATACCCGTTTGTTCTCTGATAAGGCTATTGTTCCAGAAATACCGCAAAACTTGCTGTGGAGTAAGGAAGCTGTACTGGATTCTACGTACTCTAGAATAATCGATGTAGGTATATTCTGAAGCATTTGTGTTTATTTTTTATTGGAAGTTTTTGAAGGAGGCGTAAGGAAAGATGCTAGTACCGGGATTTGAAATCTCTGCCGACTATTCTCATTTGCAGATTAAGATTTTACGTTACGATATTTAAATATTTACATTGTGACAATTAGGGCGTACTGTCTGTTCGATTCTTGTAGCCTAGATAGGTGTCCGAATGGGGTTACGTTGGCATGATCTTGTTTACTCGCAAAGTGCATGATTATCATGCACGTGCATTGCATTGAGTCTGTTACACATGAATAAGGTGGTGAGGCCCAATCAAAATTTGGGAAAACCGTGCTTGGAGATCGTGATTGTTGTATGTATATAATAAATTATATATGATTTTAATTGTTAATACACACGTGTAGAAGTGTCTTCACGTAGGACAATGAAGATGTTGACCATATCTTTTTCAAAATTATTTGTAAATGTTTTGTTTCAGGTTTAAATGTCGCTCTCTTAATTTAATCAGTTTGATCCTCATTAATATTCCCAATCTCCATTACCCGGACCCTCGATTAACCGGACTTTTTCGTCTAGTTCCAACGAGTCCGAAAAATCGAGTTTCGACTGTACCAGTATGGGAGTTAAAATGTACTATTTCCTTTTTAATTTCAGTTTTGATGTTGAAGAAGTGTTTGTGGTACTGGTATATCTTTAGCCTCACAGTCTCATTGGTTTTACTAGTGGCTGTTGTGTTTGTTGGAGAGTTTGGATGTTTTCTGTGGGCTTTCCTAACCTGGAGGATTCCTGACAAATCCAGAGATTCACTGAATTTACTTCTCATCTCAGACTCACAAATCCCGGTAGGCCTGCTGTCCCACGAGTAAAAGGCAACTAGGCTGAGCATACTTTACTATTCATTTTATTATCTGAAGTCTGAATCAGTTAGTATTTTTTTCACTAAACTGCACCCTTTATTTTTCATGAGTAGTTTTCTTTTTGTGACTTTAGGCTCCTCCTCCCTTGACATTACTCGACAATACTCTCTCCAAAAATCGAGTTTCCAGATGGGATTTGAACCCACGACCCTCCGTGATCTAGTCGGATGCTCTGACCACTGACTAGATCACGGAGGGTCATGGGTTCAAATCCCATCTGGAAACTCAATTTTTGAAAATTCTTTATTTTTCATCTTTACATGCTCACTTTGGAGGCTGGTTGGCTGCATGTGATGCTTTAATGCATGCGATGCTTTAATGTGACAGCGTGATGCTGTTAGTGAGCTTCTATGCGCTAGCTGATGTTTGGCTGTGTAGCCGTGTGATGCGGTTCCAGTCAATACCCACTAATTGACCCTTGCTCACCATAGAGTCTCCTGTAGCTCAGTGGTTAGAGCATCCGACTAGATCACGGAGGGTCGTGGGTTCAAATCCCATCTGGAAACTCGATTTTTGAAAGTTGTTTATTTTTCATCTTTAAATACTCTCTCCATTTTCCATAACACTTAGTCTGAAAGCTGAAACCAATCATGACATTGTCACTTGCATTTTTCACAGGCAGATGGCTTGTGTTTACTTCGAGTTGATTTTCCTTTGTTCTTATAGGCTTTAAGGTTTACTTTCTTGGTTTGGTTTTATGATACTTATGGAAATGCACTTTTAATAAAGATCTTCCTGAGATCCTTGTTTTTCTGTTAGGGATACAAGGGAGAACGTGGAGGAATACAAGGGCATATAACACGTTCTGATACAGACTGGTATTTATTCAAGGCTTTTTATCTGGCCTTAGCATCATTTTCACCTGATGCTGTCATCCATTTGGGTTTGTTTTCATTATCACTCCTTCTATTTAACTCTCAAGTCCTATGTGGGTTTTTATGGTTTTTTAATTACATATTTTTTCTGTATGTACTATATATTTAGTAATCAACTTGTACTCAACAGATGCAGACCTTTAATAAGTGTAACATGCCTACTTTTTCTTTAATGAAACTTCTCATCATGATTTCTTTTTTGAGTGACACTTCACCATAACAAAAGGTTACATAGAAGAGGCCTACAAGAGATTATTTTATAAGAGAACCGATAATGTAACAGTTGATCAATAGAGAAAAAAAATTCACAAGCTTTTGATCATTACACAAATTGGTATTAAGAGAAAACCTTTTATCAGAAAGACTTGGTGTTATGGGTGTTTCATGTGACTTCTTGATGAAAGTTATCCAAGAAAAAATGGGGGTCATCCTCGGTGTAAAAACCTGACAAGGTTTTCTTTGTTTCATGAGGTGTTGTTTTGCTGTACGCTATTGTTTATAATGTTTTGTTGTCTTTGTTTTATGTCACTCGTGAGCTTCACAGGTTTTTACACCAAGGATGAGCCAAAAATGGTTGAAGGAAACAAACATACCATAGTGCAAAGATTTTATTGTGCTTTTGAGTTATTAATGCTTCTTGCTAATTTGTCTTTTTCCACTGACTTTGTCACGCCTCACTTTGTGAGGCGTGAGTAGTCCAGTGGTCAGTGCGCTGGACTCTAGGTCAGATGGCCCGGGTTCAAGTCCTGGCTGGGGCTTGACGTTGTGTCCTTAAGCAAGACGCTTCACTCACATTGCTTCGTCTTCTCGGATAGGACGTAAAGCCGGAGGTCCCGTCTCCTGCACCTATCAATTAGTTAATTTCAGCAAGGGACGTTAAAGAACCCACATCACGAGATTACTGTGATGTGGTCTGGCCTGTTTACTGGGTATGGCACATTTGCATTTAAACGAGCTATTCGCTCATATGCGATATGTGGCTAAATAAAGTTACTTACTTACTTACTCCTCCACCCTTGATTTTTACCAGATGAAGACACAACAGGAGCTTTGTCATGGACCCCCACTGCTGAATCTGATTTTTTAGTATTACTTATTATTAAGATTTATCACTGTTTTTTTTTTTATCCTGTGTGAGTCATCTACAAATTTATTGCAATTTGTTTTGATATCTCAGGTGACATTTTCGACGAAGGATCAGTTGCTACAGATGAGCAGTACCAGGAATATAAGGTAATGTACCAGCAATCTTTACATGCAGTTACATGACAGCTTTGTTAGCTTTAATAAATGGAACCACTCATCTGTGATAAAGAAGATCTTTCCATCCCAGCCCCATTTGAAGAAAGCATTTTTGGAGGGTTTGTAATTTTGCTCTCCTCAATGTAGAGTTATGAGGCTTCCCTATCTCTTTGGTTGTAAAAACCTAATGCTTGTATCAGGTATAGGGTGTAGTAATTTATTAGTTTTGACTCTGTAGATACCTTCATAATAGATTTACAAAGATTAGTAAAACAGGTGGTTACTAAATAGATGTTAACAATGTTTTATTCCTTGTTTTCTCCAGGCCAGACATGATAAAATTTTCCACATCCATGACAGATCTGTCAAGATCTATGTTGCTGGGGACAATGACATTGGAGGTGAATGGAGTGATATCCTCACAGAAAAAAAGACTTTGAGATTTCAACAACACTTTGGTCCCATAAATGATGTTGTAAAACTGAAGGCTTTTCAAATAGTTAAGGTATGCCAGTGGAGACTGCATAATGTTGTTGTTTATTGCATCGCTCGCAGTGCGTGTTGGCAAGATGAAGTGAATCCTGTGTTCTGATCGGCTACCTGAGCAAGCAAGATGAGCCTATCTTGCCTGCTCGAGATTGCCCACATTGATCCTGGGCACAAAAAAAATAGATTGAATTAGAACTACATTCATAATTCTTTGACAATTTCGGCCATGGAAACACAAAAAAGTGACAGAAGATAGTCAAAACAAAGAAATCAGAAACAACTCTCTTCAGTTTGTTCTGCTGCAAACACAGTTGGCTTTCTTTCACAGCTCTCAAAGTAAACGAGTCATTTCTTAACTCTTAATACTACAAGCAAAATCTTTTTGTAATATAATAAATCATTTATTAACCAATCTTGTTTGATCAAGATGGCTGGATAATAGCCTTGTTCTTTTTTCACTGGAGATCACATTGTTAGAGGTGTTGAGGTTCAAGGAATGAAAATATCAGGAAACAAAACAAAATGGACAGGTTTTGCGTAAAGACCCAAACTGCCTTCCTTAGATTTGTAACCTGAAATATAACTTTGGATCTATTTAGTTACTAGACTTAATTAATTACTTTATTAACAGTCATTTTATTAAGTTTTATGAGTTTTTATTGCTCTGGTTTGCTGCACTTTATTACTGTGTGTTTGATAACCAGACACCGTTCAGAGTAGTGGAAGAAATGGTGCCTTGGTCACTTAAGCAATATATATTGATGTTTGCCCTCTGACGAAGGGCTAACGCTCGAAACGTCAGCTTTTGTAATCATTACAGTGGCCAATTTACCATTTCAACTTTGTTGATGTATCCAAATTATATCAATATGTATGTATTAGAATTATTTTACAGTATGTTGTATGTGTTGAATAATTGAATTTACACAGATCAATTCGGCAAGTTTGTTGAGAAGAAAACCTTTTAAAGAGGAAAGAAAAATCTACAACAAAACTGTAGATTTTATCAATAATCTTTCATCAAAACTGGACAAGGAGAAGGTTTCCATTTTAGTTGGTCATGTTCCAATTGATGAAATTAGTGTAAAACACGATGTTCAATTGCGCAAGGTAAGTTATCCTCTACAGGCAGATCCATCAAATACCACTTGAAACTGATATTGCTTTAGTTGTATTGTTCCATAGTCACAGGTTCATACAGGATCCATGAAGGCCTTCTGATCCATGAAGGCCTTCTGATCCATGAAGGCCTTCTGATCCATGAAAGCCTTCTGATCCATGAAAGCCTTCTGATCTGTGCAGGCCTTCTGATCTGTTTAGGCCTTTGATAGGAAGAATAAAAAATATGAAATGTGAACTTACAATCGTTAATCTTTTGACTTTTTCATCAGTCTACCACTACTGTGGGAGAGACAGTGGCCTAATGGTCAGTGCACTAGACTCCAAGTTGAGAGGTCAATGTGTTGTGTTCTTGGGCAAAACACTGTACTCTCACCATGTCTCTCTCCACCCAGGAGTATAAGTGGCTACCAGCTAACTGTCAGGAAGCCTGATTAAATGCTGGGGGGGGGAGGGGGGTAAACTTGCAATGGACTAGAATTCCATCCAGGGAGACTAATAATACTCCTTGTCACTTCATGCTGAGGAAACCAGGATAAACTCAGGCTGGGTGAGGGGGGGGGGGGGGGGGAGGGGTTCATGACTCAAGTACACCAGAAACTCATAACATAATCAATAGTCAAAATCACTATGTTTAAAACATAAAATTCATTGTTTGTTTGTACATAGGTGGTGAAGAGTCTTCGTAAGAGACTGGTTGATTAAGATCATATTTGTTTAGATTATAGTTATTTACTCACAATTATTTATAACAGCTGTACTCTTTTTCTTTGTTTTTTACTTCAGTTAATTCGAACTATGAAACCAACTTATGCCTTCTCAGGTCATCTTCATGAGGTAAATTTTGTTTAATTTGTACTTCATCATCTGTTTTTAATACCAAGTGTATGTGACACCTCATTTGTACTTCATCATCTGTTTTTAATACCAAGTGTATGTGACACCTCATTTGTACTTCATCATCTGTTTTTAATACCAAGTGTATGTGACGCATCATTTGTACTTCATCATCTGTTTTTAATACCAAGTGTATGTGACACCTCATTTGTACTTCATCATCTGTTTTTGACACCAAGTGTATGTGACACCTCATTTTAGTTGAAGATTTTAAAATTTTGATAATTGTTGATTGGGTAGTTTGTTCTCAATCTATAGAGATGTATTCTTACTTTAAAAGAGACTTGAAATTGAGGTTATTGTAAGAGGTAATCACGATGAGATTAATTGCTCAATTCTGGCAGTTAATTCATAAACATCCAAAATCATTGTTGATTTAAAACCAGTTACGGGTTGTACAGCCTTTGGAAGACAAACTCTTTGGCATCCAGGCATTAGGTTTTATTCCTTTTAGAAACTTTTGTTAGTGATCCTCTATAAAGAGTGTCACTAACCTGTCATTTGACCCAGAACTAATCTTTCCTTCAATTTTTCTTTTTAGCCAGACACTGTTCAACATGAGTTTGGAATATTTACATTTACGGAATATGTGGTGCCTACCTGCAGCTATCGCATGGGAACCAAGATGATGGGGGCAGCTGTAGCAGTTATAGGTAAGCTGTCAGTACCAACAAACAAACAACTGTAACATTCTTCTTTGAATTGAGGTTATCATTTTATCAATCAGAGATCACCCCTTTAACCCTTTCCACCCTAACATCAGTATGTATATTCTCCATACTGTGCTCTATACATGTCTCAAGGTGCTGAATGACAAGGAGAATTTGTTAACAATGAAGGGCCTCTTTACTCTTGACCTTAATGAGTGATTCAGAGCTGACACCAGGAGGTGACATTGAACACAGGCCACTCCAAGAGGTCAAATGGTTGATGTCATTCTTCCTTCCCACAAGCCATACATTTTGTTTGTATTTGTATTGCAAGAGGATATCTTACTATTTTGTGTCTACAGAAAATTATTTGTTTTGTTGTCGCAGGTAATGATGGCTCCATCACCTATTCCATTCTTCCTCTTCCACGGCGATACTCATTTCTTCTTGCATACTTGGTGTCCCTGTGTGTCTCCTTGGCGATTGCACTACCTGGAGTCATGATATTTGTAATTCGAATGTTGGAAAAAAACCTCATGGGCATAAAACATAGCCCTGAAGTCATGAAACTGAAAGATTTATGACAATCGAAGAAAAAACAAATCAGAATAAAAAAGAAACCACACACAATCTTAGGAAACCTTCACATCCTCTAGATACAGCAGGTGCTACTTGTTAATGTCCCCACCTTAATATATTTACAATTTGTATGTGGAATTTAAAATAAATCAAAGGTGAATTGTAGGCTTATGTGTTACTTTTCTTTTCCTAGCTAGCTGTTTTTTATCAAACTATAAAACAACCATGAAAATTTTGTATTTTCGATTGGCTCTTTCTTGTCTGTAAGTCTCAAAGTTTCCAAAAGCTCGAATTTTCATGGTTCTGATGTTCACAAGTTTATATCTTTGTTAAAATGGGGAGTTCTGGGACAATTTATAACTTGTTAGTAATGGGGTGATTAACTCTTTCTTGTGTGCTAGTGTCAAAGTTACAGCTTTTTCATAGGGTTGAGAAAATCCTCTCTGAATATTAAAACAATATATAGCTTCTTGAGTGCTTAGCAAACCTCCCAAGTGCATCCATAACTCAATAGTGTACGCTGTGGTGTTTACCATTTGTTTTATAACATAACATTGATACATTGTAGCTAAAGAGTTCCCTTTTATTTAACAAATCTTACGTGACCAGAAAAAACAAGCGCGCGCGGAAAAATAGTCTTTGCATTTGCTCACGTCAGCAGCGTACACCCATGGGCAAATGGGGGACGCTAAATTGACCAATCAGAGCGCGCGCTTTACTTTGGTTATGTTGTAATAGAAATTGGTTAATCTGGAATGATATCACTTTCACTTGGGTTTGTTCAAGGTCCTCAGAAGCTTATTAACTAATTTCTATCGTTTAAATATTCATACGCCCATATCTCAGCTAGAAAGAGGATTTCCCAGACGATTAGTATTTCGTTAGAGAGAGCTTGATTAGCTGTGTGTTTTTTACGCGTGTCAAAGCTACAGCGCTTTCATGAGCCGAGAAAATCCTCTCTGAATATTAAAACAATAGACTTAAGTCAATGAGCAAAAAAAGAGACCACTTTCACTTGGGTTTATTCAAGGTTCCCGGAACCTCATTAACCAATTTCTATGGTTTAAATATTCATACGCCCATATCTCAGCTAGAAAGAGGAATTCCCGAAAGGTAAATGGCTCCTTAGAAAGAGCGTGATTAGTTGTGTATTGTGTTCAAGTGTCAAAGCTAAATGCTCTTTTACGAGCCAAGAAAATCCTCTCTGAATATTACAACAATAGACTTTTATTAATGGGCAAAAAAGAGACCACTTTGACTCGGGTTTTCTCAAGGTCCCCGGAAGCTCATTAACCAATTTCCTTTGTTTAAATATTCATACGCCCATATCTCAGCTAGAAAGAGGATTTCCCAGACTATTAGTATTTCGTAAGAGAGAGCTTGATTAGCTGTGAGTTTTGTACGCGTGTCAAAGCTACAGCTCTTTCATGAGCCGAGAAAATCCTCTCTGAATATTAAAACAATAGACTTAAGTCAATGAGCAAAAAAAGAGACCACTTTCACTTGGGTTTATTCAAGGTCCCCGGAAGCTCATTAACCAATTTCTATTGTTTGAATATTCATGCGCCCATATCTTAGCTAGAAAGAGGATTTCCCGAACGAAAAAGAGCTCGTTAGAAAGAGCGTGATTAGTTGTGTATTGTGTTCAAGTGTCAAAGCCAAATGCTCTTTTACGAGCCGAGAGAAACCTCTCTGAATATTAAAACAATAGACTTATGTTAATGAGCAAAAAAGAGACCACTTTGACTTGAATTTTCTCAAGGTCCCCAGAGGCTCATTAACCAATCTCCTTTGTTTAAATATTCATACGCCTATATCTCAGCTAGAAAAAGGAATTCCCGGACGATTAATGGCATTAGAAAGAATGTGACTAGCTGTGTATTATGTACAAGTGTCAAAGCTACAGCACTTTTACGAGCCGAGAAAATCTTCCCTGAATATTAAAACAATAGACTTTTGTTAATGAGCAAAAAAGAGACCACTTTGACTTGGATTTGCTCAAGATCCCCGGAAGCTCATTAACCAATTTCTTTTCTCTAAATATTCATACACCCAAATCTCAGCTAGAAAGAGGATTTTCCGGACGATTAATGGCTTGTTAGAAAGAGCGTGATTAGCTGTGTATCGTGTACAAGTGTCAAAGCTACAGCTCTTTTACTATCTGAAAGAATCCTCTCTGAATATTAAAACAATAGACTTATGTTAAGGAGCAGAAAAGAGACTATTTTGTTTACCTATTCATACGCCCATACCTTAGCTCGAAAGAGGATTTCCCGCACGATTAATGGCTCGTTAAAAAGAACGTGATTAGCTGTGTGTTTTGTACAATTGCCAAAGCTACAGCTCTTTTACGAGCCGAGAAAATCCTCTCTGAATATTAAAACAATAAACTTTTGTTAATGAGCAAAAAAGAGACCACTTTGACTTGGGTTTGCTCAAAGTCCCCGGAAGCTCATTAACCAATTTATTTTGTTTACCTATTCATACGCCCATACCCTAGCTCGAAAGAGGATTTCCCGCACGATTAATGGCTCGTTAAAAAGAACGTGATTAGCTGTGTGTTTTGTACAAGTGCCAAAGCTACAGCTCTTTTACGAGCCGAGAAAATCCTCTCTGAAAATTAAAACAATAGACTTTTGTTAATGAGCAAAAAAGAGACCACTTTGACTTGGATTTGCTCAGGATCCCCGGAAGCTCATTAACCAATTTCTTTAGTTTAAATATTCATACACCCAAATCTCAGCTAGAAAGAGGATTTTCCGGACGATTAATGGCTTGTTAGAAAGAGCGTGATTAGCTGTGTATTGTGTACAAGCGTCAAAGCTACAGCTCTTTTACCAGCCGAGAAAATCGTCTCTGAATATTAAAACAATAGAGTTATGTTAATGAGCAGAAAAGAGACCACTTTGACTTGGGTTTGCTCAAGGTCCCCGGAAGCTCATTAACCCAATATCTTTTGTTTAAATATTCACACGCCCATATCTTAGCTAGAAAGAGGATTTCCCGGACGATAAATTGCTCGTTAGAAAGAGCGTGATTAGCTGTGTATTGTGTACAAGTGTTAAAGCTACAGCTCTTTTACAAGCCGAGAAAATCGTCTCTGAATATTAAAACAATAGACTTTTGTTAATGAGCAAAAGAGAGGTCACTTTGACTTGGGTTTGTTCAAGCTAGGTTCCTGGAAGCTCATTAGCCAATTTGTTTTGTTTAAATATTCATACGCCCATACCTCAGCTCGAAAGAGGATTTCCCGGACGATTAATGGCTCGTTAGAAAGAACGTGATTAGCTGTGTGTTGTGTACAAGTGTCAAAGCTACAGCTCTTTTACGAGCCGAGAAGACCCTCTATGAATATTAAAACAATAGACTTTTGTTAATGAGCAAAAAAGCGATCACTTTGACTTGGGTTTGTTGAAGGTCCCCGGAAGGTCACTAGCCAATTTCCTTTTTTAAATATTCATACGCCCATTCTCAGTTAGAAAGAGGATTTTCCGAAAGATTAGTGGCTCGCTAGAAAGAGCGCGATTAGCTGTGTGTTGTGTAGAAGTGTCAAAGCTAATGCTCTTTTACGAGCCGAGAAAATCCTCTTTGAATATTAAAACAATAGACTTTTCTTAATGAGCAAAAAAGAGACCACTTTGACTTGGGTTTGCTCAAGGAAGCTCATTAACCAATTTCTTTAGTTTAATATTCGTAAGTCTATAGCTCAGCTGGAAAGAGGATTTCCCGGACGATAAATGGCTCGTTAGCCAAGAAAATCCTCTCTGAATGTTAAAACAATGCAAATTCGTTAGGGAGCTTTTGGTTAACCTGGAAGGACCACTAGCTGAAACGAGCTCTTAACTCAATAAAGGGGAATTCCTGTGCAGTGTGTATAACTGTTAGAGCTACAGCTCTTTTGTGAGCCCAGAAAATGCTCTCTGACTGTTAACATGATGGAATTTTGTTCATGCGCTCTTATCTCTACGAAAAAGGGGAATTCTTGGATAATTTAAAGCTGGTTAAAAGAGCGTGATTAGCTGTGTATTGTGTGAAAGTCTCAAAGCTACGGCTCTTTAGTGGGACGAGAAAATCCTCTCTGAATATTAAAACAATAGAAATTCGTTAATCAGCTTTTGGTTAATCTGGAAGGACGACTAACTAAAACGAGCTTTTACCTCAAAAAGGGGGAATTCCTGGACAATTCATAGCTCGTTAAAAAGAGCGTGATTAGCTGTGTATTGTGTGCAAGTCTCAAAGCTATAGCTTTTTTGTGAGTCTAGAAGATCCTCTCTGGATGTTAAAGCAATATAAACTCGTTAATGAGCTTTTGGTAAATCTGGAAGGACCATTTGCTAAAACGAGTATTCAACTCGAAAAAGGGGAATTCCTGGACAGTTTATAGCTCGTTAAAAAGACCGTGACTAGCTGTGTATTGTGTGTAAGTGCGAAAGCTACAGCTCTTTTGTGGCCCGAGAAATTCCTGTGAGTAATAAAACAATTTGCTATTGAGCTTTAAGTTAATCTAGAAGAGTTACTCGCTAAAACGAGCTTTCAACTCGAAAAAGGAGAATTCCTGGACAATTTATACCTCGTTGAAAAGCTCATTAACGAATTTCTGTTGTTCTAATATTCACAAGTTTATAGCATGTTAGAAAGGGCGTGGTTAGCTCTTCCGTAAGTGCAAGTGTGAAAGTTACAGCTCTTTCGCAGGCCTAGAAAATCCTGTACGAATATTGAATATTTTCGATATTCCACTTGTTGGGGAGCATGTTATATGCCCTTTGGGAGGAAGAACTATTTGTGTACTGTGTAGGTAATAAAGGATGTTTAAGAACGTAACGTATTACTTGCTTAATGGTAATATTGTCGGAAAAGGACAACGTTGCAAAAGTGAAGTAAAATTTTTATTCCTAACGAAAAGTAACATGTATTCAAGAGAAGATGCAGTGTTAAGAACTTAAAAGCATTCTTTATCTTTTTATGCTGGTATCTAAGAAATACATCTTGCTCGTTGGACATAGTTTTTTTTTTTTAAAAAACTACATCGTGAAAGAGAAGTGAAAAATTCTATAAAAAACTGGTCTAAAATGTAAACAAAACCTATAAGCCTTGTCCCTTTAAACTAATTGGAGAGACACTTTGGAGAAAGTGAAGTAATGGTTCATTTAAACTAATTGGAGAGACACTTTGGAGAAAGTGAAGTAATGGTTCATTTAAACTAATTGGAGAGACACTTTGGAGAAAGTGAAGTAATGGTTCATTTAAACTAATTGGAGAGACACTTTGGAGAAAGTGAAGTAATGGTTCATTTAAACTAATTGGAGAGACACTTTGGAGAAAGTGAAGTAATGGTTCATTTAAACTAATTGGAGAGACACTTTGGAGAAAGTGAAGTAATGGTTCATTAGTTGTAAGGACACCCTCCAAGGTAAACATTTCCACCTAATTGTTCAGGATTGGCAAGCTTCAGAGACTTGGCTGACTTGCTAAGATCTTTAGACTGCAAGTTGCGTATGCAACCCGTGTACTTGCCGGTAGCCGTCACACCTTTAGCCTCTGTATCCGCTGCAGGACAAAAACATTCAATATATTACGTGAGAGAGGAATAGCCCATTTCCGAATTACCCTTGGCCTCATTTTCAAAACGAGTCCTGGTGCTCATCCTTTCATATGATAATAAGTTTTCATTCACATGCAAATTAAACTCATTTTCACAAGAATGGTTGAGCACCAGGCCTCGTTTTGAAAAAGAGGCCAAGGGTAATTCGGAAATGGGCTATTGCGAGAGCACTACATCACATAAACAAACCAATCATGCTATAGAAACACGATCACAAAGGTCGATTTAAAGAAATACCATAGTGTCATGTTTCAAATTGAAAAAATATATTTAAGCTTGTTCGTTGGGGGTAAATAGAAACAATGACTGAGGGGAACCAAGAATTACGATAGCTGTAGTGAGATTGGCCTCCAACATTTTAAGCCATGGTACTGGGGCAAAGTTATTGAACCGAGTGTCTGTTTCTTGAGACACTTGGTGCTGATTGTTGATAAGAAGTTGATAAAGGAAAATAAGCCGTTGTAGCAATGTTTGAAAAGCAGACGTTTCGAGAGTTATTCCTTTGTCGGAGAAGTGTAAAACGTACCTCGTGGCGGAGACAGCATCACTGAATACCATAGATGGTCGTCAACAATGAAATTCAATCACAGACAATAGGCTAACTGTACACGCTCCATGTACTTTACTTACGTGGAAGACCTCCGACATACAGAGGGTCGTAAATATTAGCGTTGGTTTGAGATCCTTTTCTTTCACCCTCCAGTATTGTTCCTTCGTCAACTTGAAGTTTCACCAAATTCCCATCTTTCCAAGCCTTAATCTTGTGCCACTGTCCGTCACAAAGCTCAAGAGGATCCTCTGCTGTATACTCCACCACCAGCTGCCCCCCGCCATTTTCTGCCCGGAAGATCACCTTAAACAACAACAAAAAAAAGAACTATATTTCAATTCGCTGGTCTGAATTGGGGAGGGGGGGGGGGAGGACACACACAGACGCTTAACAGTTTTCCCCCTAATATCAGAATCCGTATCCGTAACACTCTTCTCCATACATTTCCAAGAGCGCTTACAAGGAGAAGTTGTTTAACAGTCAAAAGCTTCTTTAGTTGATGATCATTCTTTTCATTCTCATGACCTTTAAATTTGATTCCGGGGTGATTGTGTAAGGAGAAATTAGATTCTAGTCACTCTTAGAGGTTAAAGGGGTGAACGATTATGCGATATTTAACAATTATTCGCCGAAGGCGAGGTGAATATCGTCGAACCTGAGGCGAATAATTGTTTTAGTGTAATTTCAGAGCTGAACAACAGAGAAATTTCTAAAATCATAACATTTTAGTAACATTTTATTTTAACATTTTATATAAACCTCGTGGAGCGGTTTATATAACGTCATATAAGGAACCGCTTGACCAATCAGATTTCCGGAAACTCTTTGCTCAGCTCTGAAATTATACTAATGGGAAATACGTACGTTGCCGCGAATAATCTCCAACACGATGTAGTCTCCCTTGACATTTGAAGATGATAACAGAAGACCCGTGTGAGATGTTGGTTTTATTTCCATGGAAATCTCTTCATCCATCCCCACAGTGTAAGTATCGGCTGCAGAATAAACAAAACAAACACCTATTGATTACTAACTACCAACCTGAGAAGTTTAAATTTTTTAAGAACCAGGAAACCGCAGGATTATAGGGACGAGGGTGCATGGGACGACCTATGGAAAGACTTTGGAGAAAATCTCATAGATGCAGGCGATTGTTAGGTTGATCTTCTTATTCTAAGAAGTTTCCGCTGCTTTAAAAGTCATGTTACAAAAACAATTTGATTACCATACACCAACCGGAGGTGTGCAATTTTTTCAGATCTAAGAAGTTCCAGCTGCTATGTATGTGATCTTTCAGTACAAACTCACCAACTTTCAAGTATCCTCCACCCTTGTCAAAGCTGACACCTGAAGTAGGACTGTTTAGGTAACAATCTTGAACTCCCTTGGTTAGACTTGTGGGATTACCGATATCGGCACCGTTGACTTTAACGTTCCTGATGCATCCCGGGAAACTTATACGTGCATCAACCTGAAAAGGAACAAAACAGCAAATGAGTAACTTAAGCTAACGGGTGAGTATCCTTCACAACAAGCAAGACAAGTCAATTGCAAGAATAAGGGTTTGAGTTAGGGTTAGTGAGTGTTCATCTCTTACAGGATAAATTATACAACACACAATGCCAATGCACATGCAGCAACTGTAATAAACAAAGAAGATCTTCATGATCTTGTAAATCAAAGCAAGACACTTTGACAGAGCAGAGGGGTAGAGCATTCAATTCAATCAAAATAAGAAGAGCACACATATATTCGTTTAAATATCCGAAACATCTCTACATCCTAAAACAAACGTGTATTTCCTTTAACCGCCTCCCGGTTAGCTCAATGGATAGAGCGCTGGACTGATGCGCGGGAGGTTGAGGGTTCAAGCCCCGGCTGGACCAACACTCAAGGTCTTAAAATAATTGAGAAGAATATGCTGCCTTTCTATAACATCAAGAAATGGTTTAGATATTCTAGTCTTCTCGGATAGGGACGAATAAATGGAGGTCCCGTCTCCTGCAGGGTTAGGGGTAGGAGACGTTAATTTCCCACGCACGAGATTACTGTGTGATGGATGTCCTCCCCTGGGGGGTGGGATGGGTGGGTTGTTGTCTTGCGTTTCATACATGAGCCTCTGGCTTAGGCAATATGGGTAACCATGCCCCACGTAAAGACATTAAACTTTGATTACTATTACTGAACGTTTTAAAAGTCAATTATTAAAAATGAAGGTATAGCAATGGGGTTGTAATATACAAAAAGTCATCTATACTGAAACACCACTGACCGTGACTCGCTTTGCATCGAAGCCCTCTGGGGTACCTCCAAGATACAGCTCCTTTAGTCCATTGATAAACTTAGGAGTGCCAGAAGCGGTTCCACTTTTAACAATTTTACCATCCACGAAAAGCTCGCCGTCCACTCCCTGGCGCGTAAGTCGTACCTGGTAATAAAAATAATCGGCTGAATCTACTATACAACACGTGACAGAAGACTTCTCAATTGAGTATGTGAGTATATTTCTTTGAACGTTAGAGGAAATTAAAGTAACAAACAGACCAACAAATGTCGAAAACAACGATAATAATTGACAACTGAAAAGAAACAAAACTGACTGTATGCCAAGTGCCATCACTGTAAACTGCATCAGGTGAGGTGAGCTGCAGGATACCCCCTCCAGCGCTAAAGCCACAGGACACCTTCCCATTCAGCAAATTGCACACAATGAAGTCCGCTTGCTTTTCGTTATCGATTGCGGTATATAAAATGATTCCGTCCGGATTTGAAGCACGGAAATCAAAGCTCAAATCAGTCCTGGAAAAGTAGATAAACATACTTTACCATTCAAAAGTGAATTAAAAGGCAACGACATCTCTTACAACTTTTCTTGATCTTCCCTCCTAACTCCAAAAGACCACAAGATATGCATGGAAATTTCAAATTTCTTTACGATTTTTATGAAGCGAAAAAGTCATTCTTAAGCCAACAAAATAAATCAGCTACGTATGATGCACGATCCTCGCAGTAGAGAGCGCTATTTATGCAATAGCGAAAATCAGACCTGGAAAAAAAAAAATCAGGCCTGTACGGGATTCGAACCACTGACCTCTGGGATACTAGTGCAGCGCTCTACCAATTGAGCTAACAAGCCAACTGGGAGCAGGCCTTTAAGTTGATTCGTAATAAACCCGTGATGATAAATACATACAATGAATATATGAAGTTCGTATATTTTGAACTGCGGTTGTAGATACGTATGATGCACGATCCTCGCAGTAGAGAGCGCTATTTATGCAATAGCGAAAATCAGACCTGAAATAAATCGGGCCCGTACGGGATTCGAACCACAGTATCATCACGGGTTTATTACAAATCAACTTAACGGCCTGCTCCCAGTTGGCTTGTTAGCTCAATTGGTAGAGCGCTGCACTAGTATCGCAGAGGTCAGTGGTTCGAATCCCGTACAGGCCTGATTTTTTTCAGGTCTGATTTTCGCTATTGCATAAATAGCGCTCTCTACTGCGAGGATCGTGCATCATACACATCTAATACCGCAGTTCAAAATATATGAACTTCATATATTCAATGTAAAATAAATCAGCGTAACTTTCCAGAGATGCTGTTTATTAATTCACTGATAGATTGACTGATGCTTCAACTTACGTTTCACTCATTAACTTGGAGAGCACTCTATTTCCCGTCACAGTATACATTGCATGACTGTTGATATCGTAACCAAACCCTAACACTCCAGCTGCACTGTCCCGTGCTGGTTCCTCCGGCATTGAACATACTGGAGGTGGTGTGGTAGGGGGTTCTGTTGTGGTAGGGGGTTCTGTTGTGGTAGGTGGTGCCGTTGTGGTAGGCGGTGCCGTTGTTGTTGAGGGAGCTGTGGTTGTAGTAGGGGGAGGGCTGGGCGTTGTCGTTTTCCGAGTATCGGGTGGTTCTACAAAGAAGCAAGAGAGAGACGCAAAACAGAGTGAACAGTGGACCGACCACAAAACTAGTGTAACAATAGTACGAAAATAAAAAAATTGTCCGGGACGCGAGCTTTTTCAAGGTTGCAGACGTTCGGTTTGTAGAACGGAGCAAAATAGCAAATGGCCCAATAGTAGCGGCCGAGCGACAACGACAGAGGTCTGGGTCGAGTCGTTAATAAGAATTACGAGACGCGACCCAAACTTCCCTCGATTTTTTACACATCCGCTACTTGCGCCGTTTTGTAAGGCGCTTTGCCTGACTAACTGAACTCCTGCAACAGGCTCGAAAGAGACATCCACAAGACATACATATCTACACTGCAATTGAGTAAAATCAAATGGCCTTATCTCATGAAGATTGAGCAATTCTAAAATAACGACGAAATAATGACGAATTTTCCAAATTCGTTTATTGTAGAAACTACAATTCAAAATCAAACTTGCCAGAGCAATGTTAGTCATCATACCAATCATTACGTAGCTTTTATTCTTTCTTACATATTACTCTCCTTTCAAATTCTGCCATAACAGTATCTGACCAGCTGCGCACGTACCCCTCCCCTAGCCCAACAAGAGTCAGCTGGTCACAAATTAGGATAAATTTTGGCTTAAGGGAGGAGTAGGTGCGCAGTTGCTTAAATATTGACAATGAGCCAAAGGATGTCCCTTACTCTCGATTATATCCAGCTTGGGTGACGGTTCTGAGTAATCATCATCATCAAATATCACATTTCTTCTCTTCTTGTACTTTTCGAAGTCAAACAGCCTGTAAACCAACAAATAAAATTGAATATCAACCACAATGGCGAGGGAAAATTACCATTTCGCGAGTGAGGTCCTTAACCTCACTTAGACAATATTTCATTGTCAGAATATTTTAGTGAGGGTGATTTGGTACCACTCGGGCCTCAGTCGACAAAAATGGATACGTTTCAGACAACGAGTCAGACAACAATGTCACACGACATTTGCTATGACAAGGTGTGGTGGGATGGGGGTTGGGAGGCAGACGTTAAGGGGGTGTGGTATTCACAGAATGCAATGGTTACTTGGTTTATACCCCAACACGTGGTTCTAAGTATGGATGAACTAAATATTACCGTGAGTTATCATTGTAATATTTAGGAACTGGCGTTTTTTTGTCATTTTCATTTTTTATATCATTTTTTTTTGGGGGGGGGGGGAGCAAGGGCAACGCATTCAGGCCCCTAGAGAGTGTGTTAGGCGCTTATATTGCGTGCACCTTCCCACTGCCTCTGCTTGCATGAGGGTTTAAAAAACGCCTGGGTTATGACGAAATTGATCTCTTCAAATGCTGTGAGAAGGTACAGCATTGGAAAAAAAGGGCATAGAGCATGAACCCCAACAAACCCCAGGAAGTGCCCAGATTAGTCTACCTCAAATTACGACCAAAACACCTATTTCAATACAAATTATAAAGTGCATACTGAACTCACACATGGTCAAAGGTCAAGTCTCTGATGGAACCGCCCTTTAGTGAAAACAGAATAGCAGAGTCAAACTTGCTACTTCTCATGCTATCCATGAAGTTTTCAGGGACTCCTCCCAGGTACATATCACTTGTAGTCTGGATGAACTGCCGCCCCTGGTTTAAAAATGTTTCAAAGACTGGATCCTCATCGTCAACACGCAGATAAATCCTAATAATAACAGAAAAAAAAAACCCTTAATACTTCAGTCTGAGACTGCATGTAGCAACTGATGTAGCCCAAATTTTATAGAATTGAACAGATATAGAGATCATGTTAGATGGTAGTGTTACAGAAGAGTTGTATTTACGTTCAAAACAGGAAACCTGCAGTATCCCATATTTATGCGTGCCCTGTTCCACAAGAGGAATACGATTCAAGAATATAGTGACTGATTGACATTTAACCAATAATTAAATCACCTTATAATGATAATAGTAATACTATTAATAATTTAATGGGAGTGGCTCAAAAGCCTCACTGTCCGTCTATCCTTTAGACTCCAATGCTGATTGAACTATGCTTTCTTTTAATTTTGCACTTTTGTCATACTTCCTAGAAACACGAAAAGAGCCCAGAAGGATAATATATGTGACTTGATATCATTTCCTTCAAATTGAAAAAAAGAAAAACTTCAAAAATGTTGAGAGCATTCTATTACACCTACTCCATATTCTATTACACCTGTGCTCCATATTCTATTACACCTACTCTGTATTCTATTACACCTACTCCATATTCTAATACACCTGTACTCTATATTCTATTACACCTACTCTATATTCTATTACACCTGTACTCTATATTCTATTACACCTACTCTATATTCTATTACACCTGTACTCCATATTCTATTACACCTACTCTATATTCTATTACACCTACTCTATATTCTATTACACCTACTCTATATTCTATTACACCAACTCTATATTTTATTACACCTACTCTATATTCTATTACACCTACTCTATATTCTATTACACCTACTCTATATTCTATTACATCTGTACTCCATATTCTATTACACCTACTCCATATTCTATTACACCTACTCTATATTCTATTACACCTACTCTATATTCTATTAAACCTGTACTCCATATTCTATTACACCTACTCTATATTCTATTACATCTGTACTCCATATTCTATTACACCTACTCTATATTCTATTACACCTACTCTATATCCGATTACACCTACTCTATATTCTATTACATCTGTACTCCATATTCTATTACACCTGTACTCTATATTCTATTACACCTACTCTATATTCTATTACACCTGTACTCCATATTCTATTACACCTGTACTCTATATTCTATTACACCTACTCCATATTCTATTACACCTGTACTCCATGTTCTATTACACCTACTCTATATTCTATTACACCTGTACTCCATATTCTATTACACCTACTCTATATTCTATTACATCTGTACTCCATATTCTATTACACCTACTCTATATTCTATTACACCTACTCTATATCTGATTACACCTACTCTATATTCTATTACATCTGTACTCCATATTCTATTACACCTTACTCTATATTCTATTACACCTCTTCTATATTCTATTACACCTGTACTCCATATTCTATTACACCTGTACTCTATATTCTATTACACCTACTCCATATTCTATTACACCTGTACTCCATGTTCTATTACACCTACTCTATATTCTATTACATCTGTACTCCATATTCTATTACACCTACTCTATTTAACAATTATTCCACGAGCGCGCGTTGGATATGAGATGATACATAGCCAACGAGGCACCTAGCGCTGAGTTGGCTATAATCATCTCATATCCAACAAGCGCGAGTGGAATAATTGTTTTATTAAAAACGCCCCCAAGACATTAGACAAATCGTACCAAATCTTAAATTTTTTAGCTCCCTTTTAATTTTAACCCGTACGCTTACCATATTTGTAGATTATGGTATATTGGCTGATATACCATAATGGCTAAGCCAATAAAAAGTCCTGAATTGCATTATCCAATGATCCAGTTTTTAATAAATTCTATTACATCTACTCTATATTCTATTACACCTACTCCAATTCTATTACATCTGTACTCCATGTTCTATTACACCTAATCTATACTCTATTACATCTGTACTCCATATTCTATTACACCTACTCTATATTCTATTACACCTACTCTAATTCTATTACATCTGTACTCCATGTTCTATTACACCTACTCTATATTCTATTACACCTGTACTCCATATTCTATTACACCTACTCTACATTCTATTACACCTACTCTACATTCTATTACACCTACTCTACATTCTATTACACCTACTCTACATTCTATTACACCTACTCTACATTCTATTACACCTACTCGACATTCTATTACACCTACTCTACATTCTATTACACCTACTATACATTCTATTACACCTACTCTACATTCTATTACACCTACTCTATATTCTATTACACCTATTACCACTTAACTGCAATACTTGTGTGTTTAATTTCTCATTACAGTCGAACCAGAAGTAAGCGGCCACCATTCTCCGTAGGTGACCGCTCAATACAGGTTTGACCTTATTCTTCTTTTTTTTTCCTTACCTTATACCATCCTTACTAGCAGAAACGAAATGCCATTTTCCGTCATTGTATCTAGCTTTACTTGTTACTAATACAGCTCTGTTTCCAGGGCTGGCTGAAAAGCTCAGCTTCCCATCAATAATGCCCAAGGAAATAAAATCTTTCTGCAATTAAAAATTGATGAAGAACGAAAAGAGTGTAAATTCGTTAGTATTAGCGTTAGGATTTTTTCGTGACCACTTCGTTTTGCCAACAAATCAACATTTGGAAATTTACTTTTCCAAACACTTCTTCCTTTTTGAAAGAAAAAAGTAAAAAACAATTGACCAAACTATTATCTAAAGCTATAGTATACAGGCTAAGTGCTGATCATTTATTTAGATGCCTAGTTTTGATCAAACAAAACGAACATTGCAAGCCTTGTCTTTTAAGCTCAACAAAATTCCACCAAACCACTGAAACTTTCAAAGCAATATCCTAGTAATTCTGAGCAAGATGTTCACCAAGGAGCAAGAGAAAGCGTAGAAACTTGGCTCTGAGGAAAGTAATTGGATGGAACAATTTGTATGATAATTACAACTAAAGACAAAATCAAACGGTTGAACTCAACCACTCACTGCTTCAGAATGAGTCTCCAACAGAATAAGCCCATTTTTAGTTTTGGGGTCAACTTTGAAGGACAAACCAATATTAAAACCTCTCTTTGGCAGATCCAAGAATGGTTTTATAGTGAGGTAGCTCCCTTCTCCAAGGAATGTCACATTATGTGCTGGCTGCAGATAGAAAATCAGTAAAAGTATAAGAGTATTCTACAATATCATACAACACGGTTAGATTTATTGGGTTTCTCAAGAGACTCTCCAGCCTTTTTTCCAAGGAGTATGTGTCTATAAACACTACTACGAACACTTCTATCTCTCAACCCAAACCCATGATGTAAAATGAAATTTCCATCACAAATAATTTGTTTATATACCTTAAGCTTTTATCAGCGGGAAATACGTCTCCAAACCCATAATGTAAAATTAACTTTCCATCACAAAGAATCAGTTTATATACCTTTAGCTATTATTATCGGGAAATATGTTCTCGCTACTGAGAAAACAAATGTTTTCAACTGATGTTTCTTTAACTTGCCACAGTTTTACTATCAGAGATACCTCAAAAGTTATTGAGGACATTTATGTTTTTTTTGTTTGGTTCGTCTTCATTGAAACTGTTGAGAATTAAATAAATTTAAAAAATTTTTTCCTATTAAAATTGTGGTTGAATACAGAATTCGTGGGGTTGTTAGAACACAACGCATTGTATTGAGTATCGCTGGTAATGTCAAAGCCAAATAATGAATGGTAGAAGGACAATCACGTAATTCACTTCAAACAGTATTCATTTCATCTAGGGGAGATTCTTGAAATAACTCACCTTGACTTTACACCCAAAAATGTATCCTGGGCTGGGCTGAACTTTGATGTCACCGGAGGATAACTTCATACCCGACAGACATCCTTTAAAGAAGCTTTTGGTCCTGAATGATAGAGAAAGGAAAGGATTTCAGACTGCCAAAAAGTGAAACTGAAAAAAGCTATCGACAAAACCAAAGATATTTCTGAGGAATGTTGTAGGATTTATGCATTTCTACGATGTTCTCTTTCAAATGTTAAACACGAGACTGGAGATCTGCTTACCAAAGTGTTCAACAGCAGTAAATTTAACTCAACGATTCCATCTTACGATGCATCTGTTCACCTATAGATCACAAACGCTGTCAAAATGTGGCAAGAACTCACACAAAGCACAGCACAGTGTACCACTTATGTCTTGCCACACTTTGACGCCTTCTGTGTTATATTACTGAACAGATCAACCGCAACAAAGAATCACTTTTTTTTTATATAATGGAGCAAAAAAAAAAAAACTGTCAATAGTAACGTTATCTATCTCGGTATACGTCTGTCGTTCGATAGATCAGAGATAGGAACCAATCAAAATGCAATCTTTAAATCTTTAATCAAATACTCCTAAAGCAGTGAAGACTATACTGGGAGATAATCTATTTTTTGGTACAACAACAACTAAAAATTATTATATGCATATAAATTGATGAACAAATTAATACTTAATAAATTAATTGAACATGTGACAGGAGTTAAGCTTCTTTGATAATCGAAAGAACATTAGCCTTAAAAGCGTCTAAACTAGTGCAGGAGTTTGGAATACTATTCCATAGAACTATAGTTCTAGGAAAAAAGGAAAATTTAAGAACATCGTTATTTACTCTGAGTTGTCTAAAGGGGATGCAGTTTGAAGCTCTTGAGGATGGTCTTGTGTTTGGTCAGACATCAGGTGGGAAGGGGACGTCTACTTGACCCATATGGATTTTTTAACACATTGATGCCTGGGAGAGTAGCCTTCGATCATGGAGCTTGTCCCATCCAAGGGTATCAATCATGGGTGTCACGTAGCTAAACCGCGAGTAGTCATAAAGACGCAGCGAGCAGCTCTACGTTGAACGGATTCAAGTTTATTGATGTTTCGATGACTGTGAGGATTCCATAAACTCGATGCGTATTCCACTTTGGGACGTACAAGAGTACGATATGCAGTGTCTTTGGGACGTACAGGAGTGCGATATGCAGTGTCTTTGGGACGTACAAGAGTACGATATGCAGTGTCTTTGGGACGTACAGGAGTGCGATATGCAGTGTCTTTGGGACGTACAAGAGTACGATATGCAGTGTCTTTGGGACGTACAAGAGTACGATATGCAGTGTCTTTGGGACGTACAAGAGTACGATATGCAGTGTCTCTGGGACGTACAGGAGTGCGATATGCAGTGTCTTTGGGACGTACAAGAGTACGATATGCAGTGTCTTTGGGACGTACAAGAGTACGATATGCAGTGTCTTTGGGACGTACAAGAGTACGATATGCAGTGTCTTTGGGACGTACAAGAGTACGATATGCAGTGTCTTTGGGACGTACAAGAGTACGATATGCAGTGTCTTTGGGACGTACAAGAGTACGATATGCAGTGTCTTTGGGACGTACAAGAGTACGATATGCAGTGTCTTTGGGACGTACAGGAGTGCGATATGCAGTGTCTTTGGGACGTACAAGAGTGCGATATGCAGTGTCTTTGGGACGTACAAGAGTACGATATGCAGTGTCTTTGGGACGTACAAGAGTACGATATGCAGTGTCTTTGGGACGTACAAGAGTACGATATGCAGTGTCTTTGGGACGTACAAGAGTACGATATGCAGTGTCTTTGGGACGTACAAGAGTACGTCTCGTCTTACGGTCACACCTTGACAAAACTCGACGGAGAAGGCCTAAGGTAGAGTTGGCGTTCTTGCAGACTTGATCTATTTGTTCATTCCAACTCAGCTTACTTGATATTGTTACTCCGAGATATTTTGTGGAGTCCACTTTGGCTATTGGCAAGCCATTTAAGGTGTATTGATGGAGGGTTGGAATTCTTTTACATGTAACACCTAGATGGTAGCATTTTTTAACGTTAAAACCGAGTTGCCAGGTTTCAGACCAAGCGCATAACTGATCCAGGTCGTCCTGCAAAGACAAGCAATCCTCTTTACTTTTGTCCTCACTATATAAGATACAGTCATCGGTAAAAGACGGAGATTGGCGGTAACAGATTTAGAGATATCGTTAACTGTACGTTACAAAACGATTCCCGTGTTCAGTCCGCGCGGGATTGGTAATCTACGTGATGTATTGTTGATATTATGGTATGGACCATGTGCTCGGACCTCCAGAAGTCAAAGTTCGGTCCTAAATGTTTGTTCATTTTTCTCATGAATGTTTTCTTTACGTTTCCTGCGAGTCCACACATCTTGTAAGTATGTTGTCACTGCAGTATTTTCGTTTCGCTTCGTTTTGTTTACGTTTGTTTCCTTTTTTGTACAGTCAAACCAGATCTTCGTAATTAAAACCTTATTGGAGTATTCAAGTCTACATTAATACAGAATAGAAATAATACTGGGCCCAGTACAGAGCCTTGTGGGACACCAAATAGAACGGGCTTGGTGGTCGATTTAATGTTATTGATGGAAACACATTGAGATCGACTCAGTAAGAGGGCTTTGATCCACAGCAGGACGTTCCCTCTAATCCCATAATAGTCTAGCTTCAGAAGCAATCTTTGGTGAGGCACAGAGTCGAAGGCTTTCGAGAAATCAAGTAGAATGGCATCTGTCTAGTTGCGTGCATTAATAGATCTTGCCCATTTGTGAATGACAGATAGTAATTGGCTTCCACAAGAGTAACGCTGACGGAAACCATGTTGCTCGTCTATGATGATATTGTTTTTCGACAGGCGTTTAACTAAATGACTGAGTACTACATGTTCCATGATTTTGCAGCATATGGAAATTAATGGGATTGGCCGGTAGTTTGAGGGAACAGATTTATTGTCTTTCTTGTGGACAGCGGTAACGAAGGCCTTGTTCCAATCAGAAGGGACCGAGTTTTCGTTTAGAGATTGCTGGAAAATAAAAGCAAGCTACGCAGATGCTGAATGGAATATCTCCTTCAACACACGTGATGGCAATTCATCCGGGCCACAGGCTTTTTTAGGGTTTAGCTGAGATAGCGGTCTAACGACACCTTCAGGGGATATTTGTAGATCAGAGATGGAGAGGTATGGAGATGTAAGGACACTAGGTGGAAGCATCTCTGTTATGATGTCATTGTTATTTACGTCATGGTCATGTGACCTGGCACGCTCCCTCGTGCTCGCTCGATCATGGACTATTAAAACTATGTTGTTGTTTGATTTACCTGAGCCGTTTGCTGTGTCCCTACAATCATAACAATCTCTGCGTTAGTAAACACAGAGAAGAAATAGGAATTTAGAGATTCGGCCTTATCTTTGTCTGAAATGCTCAGCCCATGCTCAGATTTGAGGGGTAGGATGGCAAGGTTCTCAGATTTGTTGTGCTTGGCGCAAGACCAAAACTTTTTAGGTTTGTCCCTAAGGCTTTCGCCGATGACGTCATTAAGATAACGGCTGTGTGATTCTTTGATCAGATTTGATACACAGTTTCGTTGACGTTTAAATCCCTTCCAATGATGTTGATTTTTCGTGTGAATTACCTTTTTATGACGTCGATCTTTTTTTGGGCATTTCACGTTTTATCTGAAGGTTGATCCAAGGAAGCTTGAACTTAGACTTGGGACATCCTTTAGGTATAAATTGATTGATTCCAGAAGTTACAGCATATTTAAAAGCGGACCAGGCTTCTTCCACGGAGTTCGGCCATGCCGGGGTCTGTAGCGAAGAATTCAGATGAAGACTTCGTAATAAAAGCATTCAGACCATTAAAATCAGCCTTTTTGTTGTTAAACACCTTATGAGGAGGGTTATTTGATTGGTGGGGCTTTAAATCAATGTCAAAGTTTTCTATGAGATGATCGCTCAAGCCAGATGAAGTAGATAAATGAGAGACACTGTTTGGATAGGTAGATAAAAGCAGCTCAAGTGTTTTCCCGGATGCAGGTCTGGTGGGGGCTTTGACATGATGAAATAATATTAAGTAATCATTAAGCATATGCATAAATTTGTCAGGCTGAGCCGTGGTAGCAGGATTGGTTGTACACAGGATCTCTTGGTTCCAATCGATATCGCCCAAGTTGAAGTCTCCACCCATGATGACGTTCAGATGGTTTGGGACTTTCACGAAGACGTTGTTAATGGTGTCACTAACATGATCGAGTATCTCAGCAGACGAATTTGGTGGTCTGTAAAAGGTTGAAAGGTACAATGTTTTGTGATTGGCCTCTTTCAGGGAGGACCATAGGACTTCGCAATCATCCACTTTGAAGTCAGGTTCTTCGGTGCATACTAGATCATTCTTGATTGCTTGGAAGACGCCACCACCAAAAGCATTTCTTTTGTTTCTAAAGATCGTATATGATTGCGGGAAAATTGAGTACGACGGAATATCCGGACTAAGTTTAGATTAAGTTCCTAGGACAATATCTGGATCATGAAGCTCCAAGAGTGCTTTGAATTCAGTAGAATGGTTAAAACCTTTGAGGCTATTGCAGTTTATTATCATTCCTTTTAATTTGGGTCTTTTGTTACGCCTCGGTGCACATGTCGGTGGACTTGAAATCCAAAAATCAATGATCATAGCTAAGAACCAATTAAAATGCATGGGTAATTCAGCTTATCGTACAACATCAGACTACCACAAGTAAAAAAAAGGGGGTGTACAATAATATAGAGATTTAGCCAAGCCTAAAAGCGGAGCTCGTATTTTTTTTTTCCCCTGCACGTCTGAAGGGTACAACGGCTTGCCCCAGCCAGGACTAGAACCCAGGTCGTCCGACTCGGAGCCCAATGCACTGACCACTGGACTACTGAACAAAGCCGTGGCGTTGGCGTGCCCGCGGTACAGTTGACCGCGCATGCTAAAAGTAGCACCTCGTACGGACGCACGGACGGTCATCAGTCCAAATTGTTTCGGCTTGAGGGGTTACTACAACCATTTTGTATAATTATGGGGCTATGCCCTGCGAGCTCCGCTATGACACTATTCAAAGTACTTACACATTCACAGGAATGGTGGTTCTGTTCTCTATGCCTCCCCAATACACAAAGTCAGCATTCACAAACTTGGGGCGTGGACCATCATAATACGATTTACTGGCGGCAAGCGTCTCCCTCTTGACGCCTTCGAATCTAATATATAATGAAAACCCGAAACCTCTCCTATCAACCTCCCTCTTTACAACGGTGAACTCCATTCCATTGTCATACAACCTGCTGGAAGTCAGCTTCTTGTATCCATGACCCATATTGTAAGAGAAAACAAGCCTCCCGTTGACTAACTCAAGGGCCTGGAAAAGAGATGTATCATCATCATCAATGGCAATAACCAAGATTCCGTTTGAAGACGTGGTTCTAAAGTTTAGGTCGAAGATTCCCATAGGATCGTCATCTGGGTAAGGACCAGATTTGACATAACCTGTGCCAAAGAAAGTTCTGACGGGTTCGTCTTCTTTATCCGCAGCAAATTCTGTAGGACCCGTGCGAGAGGGGCACACTTCATTTTTTGATGGTTTCTCAAGAATCTACAAGAAATTAAAATAAAGGAAATAATTGATGAAAGGTGTGCAAATATTTCTTGTAGTTTAACAGTAACTTACCTGAGTATGAAAGGCAAATAATTTCTGAAATAGAAATTTGACTCAGTGTGCCAGAATGAGGTCACCCACAATCCACCATTTTAGAGCAAATCCCTTCAACAATCGTTTTACCGCCGACAAGAACCAAATTTACACTAACTGACCTTCCGTGTTAAAGAAAGTTTTAACTGAGTGTCAAAGGTAATCCAGGATTGCTTGGGTTTCACTTAACTCTTCTCTGTGAGTGGTTCAGAAAAGTTGTGCCATCCTTTCAACCAATCAGATGAAAAAGTAAAAAAAATAACGACTCAGTCGTTCACGTTTCCCGCCCTTTTAGCACTAACCGAGTTTGCATTGGCTAATGATAATGTACACTCTGAGTTCCCATTGGGTTATGACAACCTACACCTTTGTTCTGATTGGTCTCTGAGATTATTTTGGTTTAGGTTTTTCAACACTCATTTAAATACTGCTCTTAATATAAGACAAGTTAAGAAGCAGATGATTCAGTTGAACCTGTTGTGAAAAACGTACCTCGGTATTCCATGATCCTACATAGTGATAATTGATCTCCAGGCCATCAAGACATCCCGTATAATTGACCGCTTCAACATTAGATGGCAGTTTCACTTTCGCAGGAACACCACCAACAATCAAATCACTGTCCTTGTTGAATTCTACTTTGGGATTGTCCAGTTTTAATGATCCTTGTCCTGAGGCACTCTCCTCTTTTTTATTAACAAAGTACTTAATTGTAAGATCTGCCAAATCTCCTGCTCTGTAAATCAAAACGAAACAACCAGTCCATTAAAATAAGGAAATAAATAAACCCAAACATAGTTACAACGCCACTTTATGAAGGTTAGAGGCTGCCACTAAAAGAAACAAAGGAAACGCAAACACCAAAAAATGACAACTCATAGATACCATAACGGGACAAAAAAATTAAAGAACTTATTTACATGGATGTCTTAATACAATAACCTCTTTGAAAAAACCCTAGGTCTCTTCAGTAGTTACTTTATATTATCTTATTTGGGGGCATTCTGGCACATCTTGCGAGCTAAAAATAGACCTTTTGGCTGATCACACGCTCCCGTGATTGTCCAGACTGTGTTTGTTGTCCTTTTTTCAGTTTTTATTTAATTATTGTCCTCCAAAGAGATAATAGTAAAAGAGTGTATGTTCTTGAACATAAATATGTACTGGGCCTTTCTCAGAGTCAGTTTAACCCTTGCCTAGCGAGTTGGGCTAAAATGTCTCTGATTCGTGCCTGAAACATATTTATTCCCGCGTACATAAACTCTATTCATTAATATCAAATCTATTTTTGTTAAGTTTATATTGGTAAATAAACTCGTACTTGATCTTGAAAACCTTCATTCAAATCCACCTCAAAACACTTTAAGGTTTAAAAAAAAATCAATAACTGTTCTGTTCTCCATCTCACTCTTTTAACAGCCATGATCAGCATATTATTACAAATAACACAATATTACACCAATGAAACTTACACGCCAGCTTCAAGCTTATACCAAACTTTGCCATCAGTCTGCATCAAGAAATCATTATTCTCCTTGTCTTTCACCCCAACCTCAACAATTCTCTTAGCGGCAGTACATATCTGCAGACGCGGTTTCCTTTCCTTCAGCAGCACAGCTATGTAATCCGTTCGGCAGTCAGATTGCTGTGACTGACGTTTTTGGCGATAAGTATTGGTGCCCTCGGCATCTCCCAAGAACATAAGGAGACCATCAGGCTTCTCTGGGTTCAGATACATCAAAATGTTCATAGCCCTTGTCTTCTGTTTGATAGCAGGAGGTAGTAAAGGTGAACTTGTAGTATCTCCCTCGAATTTCATTACAGGTGTCGTGAATTTGAGCAGGTTATGTGCCTTATTCATCATAAATTCAATGTCTTTTAAACGTCGCTTCACTTCAGCGTCTAACTTGTTAACAATCTGCTGGTGTCGTTTTTTCTGAGTCAACACTTTGTCTCGTATTACAAAAGACATATTTAAACCATTCATGACTTGTTTCTCAGCTTCTGTTATGTTGTTGTTTGTTGCGACAATGGAATCCTTCAGTCCAGAGAGGTCACTCACCTGACCCTGGAAGAAAATATTGTTTTGTTTAATTGCCATAGTTACGGCAATGAGAGAGTCAAAGTGTCAAAATGAGAAATTCATTTTGTTTAAGTTACATCAATTACCTCAAGTATGAAAATGACAATCTTACTGGTCACAAAAATTCAGAAAGTTTCAATGCTTGCAACACTCCATAGTTCGATGAGTGCAATAATAAAACTTCTATAAAACAGCTTTTCACTCAATTGAACTTGGTGGCAACGTCTTCACATCATACGTTTTAATTACACAAGCACATTACACATTTTATCGAAACAAATTTCAAACACATAGTACCCCAATGTTTTCAGCTTTCTTCCTTGCACTGTCTGCTCTGGTCTCTGATTCTGTTGCATTCTCCTTAAGTTTACGTCCTTTCCCATCTGAGTCATAAAACATTCTTTTTTTAGGTGTGCAACAAATAGACCGTTAACTCACTAACCTCACGAATGATAACCATGTAACTTTTACCTGTAAGTTTCATACATAATCCAGAAAAAAGGTAATGAGAATACTCAAACTTATCAAGTAAAAGTTATCATCTTGATCTAACACCAAATTTCTGTAACTGTTTTAACAAGGGAATGTGTAGCAGCTTAGGGGAGAAATAACAACCTAGTCTTGGGAGTTAAAGGGTTAAGTCATCATCTGCAAAAAGTACTTTCATAGACAAGAACATTTAACAGAACAAATGGTACTCAGTTATTCTAATTTGGTTGAAAAATCAAAACGATCCAAACTTACCCATGAGGTCTGTCAGCTCCTGAAATCTCGGAAAATTGGAGTCAACGTCAAGCAGATCAGTGGAGACATTTCTGATTTTAGCTTTGATAAGTGCCAGCCTTGTCTTGACATTGTTTAGTAGGTCTAACAGCTCATTGTCCACTTTATCCTCTGTGCTTGACACAGTCTCATTCAAGTAAACACTCACAATCAATGAGTTATTTGCTCTTTTGAAGAGAGATTGGGACTAAAAAAAAAGGGAAAAGACAAGAATTGAATTGCTCTTCAGTTAACATCAACTAAAACAGAAATGACCACTGGGTTATTGTTCATCGCATGGGAGAGGGGGGCATTGGAGGATTTTGGTTGTGTTGCGATGAAATTTACCATATCCCCTAATAGGGCTCTTTAGTATTTGAGTGACACCCCCCCCCCCCACGCCATTGGTCGCCAATTTTCTACAGATTCCCCTTTATACTTTGTCAGCCACATTGAACCCCCCCCCCCTCCGTTCACCCTGAAAACCATGCAATCCCACTAATGTCCTCCAAACTTCCCCCCTTCCTAGGTGATAAATAATAACTGTTTTCTAATCTCCACAAAAACAAATATTAAGGTATTCAGACCTCCTTTTTCGTAACTCTGTATAACCAACACTTCTGTTCAATTTTCAAAGTCTGCCAAAAATAGTACCTTGCCTGTGGAACATGTTCACAGGTCTCTACTGCACTGCTTGTCTTCATTTCCTTCTCAAATCCAAACGCAAATACTCACCAGTCACACCTTACGGAAAGATAAGGCTCAACCCCAACCACTTCAATTGGAAAAGTCTTGCTTCATTGCGTACATACTAACTTGAGGCCAAAGTCACATGGACAACAAAACAAACTAAGAGGCGACATAAGTGACAACCCCACCCCTTCCCCCCCCCCCCAAAAAATGTATGAGCCATTCTACCAAATTTCTTACTAGTGGTTTTTCATAGAACATTTGACATGTGAACTTACAGTCAATTTAGAACTGTTATTTTAAGAACAGACCATACCTCATCTTTGGCTTCTGTGGCTATTTTCTCAGCTTCTTGGGCAATGGCCAATGCCTCTTTTAATGCTTCAGCAATGTTAGAATATCTTTCTGATGCATTGTAAGCTTTGCCTGCGAACTCAATGTCTGTCAGTAGCTTTTCTAGGTCATCAGCCTGATTACGTAGTTCTCGCGAATGATTCTGAGCCATAACAACTGAAGGACTCAAATCATCCAGGATTTGAGAAATATTGGCCATCTTTCCATCAACTCGTTCAATAAGATCATCAAGACGGGGAAAACTTCCACTGAAGTCCTGAAAAAGTTAAAAGAATCTTGAAAGTTCAGAATGGTTGGATGAATAATGAAGTGGTAGAGAGAATGAAGTGCATTAACATACATTGGCATCTTTAATCCTTAAAAATCTCAGAAGTGATTAGTATGTGAATTCTCCTAATAAAATCCATACATTATCCAGCTAACAGGCAATGAGAATACTCAAACTTATCAGGAAGAGGTTATCTTGATCTTTTAAATGATTAAAAAGGAAATGTTTAGCAGCTCGAGGGGAGAATAAACAATCAACACAGATATGAACAATATCGGAAGAGTAACAAAAAATTATCATTAATTAGCTCTATGCTGGATACTGTTATAAAGGAAGCACTTATCTGTACAGCCTTAGGGTACAAAATGACAAAACAAAGGCAGGATTCATAAAAATGCAGTTCCAAAAGTTTCAAAAGGTGCTCGTAAGTCTGGTGTTATGATAAACCAGATCCTTTCACAGAACATACAAAAAGCAAATGCTGTTAGTTCTACCTGTAAATAAGTGCTGGCATTTTGTTCTTTATCCTTAGCTGTCTGTATCGCATCCTCAAGGTTATTCAAGGCAGTGTCAACTTCTTTCTTTAAATGCACTGCTTCTTCCAGGGGTGTCTGAGCAACAACATATGTTATACTTCTTACAACATTATATAAAAATAAATTCTTGGTTAAGATGTTTTTGTTTCACGAATTAATTAGAGAGAAACATTTCTATAAATGATAAAGGACTTTTTTCCATTTTAACCACTTAAACACTTAGGGGGGTCGGGAGAATTCTTGAAAGTGTCCGACTGACACTCTTCCACTCTCCCCTTGTTTAAGGAAGTACATGTAAACACGGAGTAAGTACTCCATTTATTCAATGCTAACAATTCAATGATAAAGTAAATTAATTTTTCAAATCAACTGGAAATTATGAGATACCATTAATAAAATTCAAAGGATCCTTGAAAAACCAACCAAACAAACACACAGAAAATACAACAACAAGCTGTTGAATTTGATCGACCTACATCCCTTATACCTCTTGAAGTCTTAAGTACTATGAAGGCTATGAAGTTGATAAAAAAAAAAGAAAACTACATAATACCTCTTACCATTGGTCAATTAGCAGGCTGTACAGTGAAATACAGCCTGCTAAATTGACCAATCAAAGTGCACATACTAACTGAGAGATATGACTATAAAATACAACATTATCAGTGAAAGTTTGAAATTACCTGTGAATCGTAAGTCTTGCTGATATTGTTCAAATCCAAAGCATGGCTGACGTTTTCTAAAACCCTGTTGGACACATCCACAATTGAACTAAATGTACCTAGGAGTTCATCCAGAGTTTTGTTTGCACTCATAACTTTGCTTAATAAACTTGTTGTGTCATTCAAATATTTCTTTGCTCTGTTGATGACAGTTATCACCAGTTCTCCCTCTTCAACCATTGTAGCATTAGCAGACTCAAAGTCTCTTTTCAGGAGTTCCTTTAAGAGTTCTTCAGCTTTTTCTAACAACAAAGTTTGGTTGGCCTTCTCATTCTTTAAAGTTTTAGCTATTTTCTCTGCCATAACAATGATGTCTGAAATGGTAAAAAATAAATAAGATAAGTTAAAATGCAAAATAAAAAGAAATTGGGTAACAAGTTGATAAGTTTCCAGTTTTTTTCTTTGTCATTTTACCTTGCAAATGGATTAAAAAACATGACTGTTACCAAATGTCTTTTGAGACAAATTAAAATGAATTATCCAGGTTTTGGCCCTGAAGTCAAGTAACAAGTTGAAAGATTTTAGGGGCAAACTGGTAAAGATGGGAGCAAACTTGTTTTCCCTCAGGGGACAAAGAATGGTAGAGGAAGGGGGGGAGGGGGAACTTTCATTAGGCAAAACCTCCAAATCCCATAGATACCCACTGTTAATTTACTGTACATTATAGTTTCAGCAATTGATCAGTTCATGGCAACTAGTACATCCTAAATGCAACAAAATGTTTGCAACCAATAGGACCTCAAAGACTACTTACCAGTAGTTCTTAAAAGGGTGGCACGAATTTCTTCTTCCAATTCAAGAGCTTCTTCCTTTGTAGATGTAGAATTTTCCAAAGCCATTTTAGCTTTGTCTATTATCATCATTACCATTGTTTCTACATTATTCGCTATTTCTTCACCATTGTCTGTCCTCTTAATAAGAGTGTTATCCTCATCAACACCTCCAGAGCTTGTGTTTGTAGCTACCCAGATAAAATAGGTAATTAGCCCACAAAATCAATAAGTGTTACTGCTTCTTGTAAACCTCTCACAAAACCACTTTGCAAACAGAAACAGGAACAAAATTGGAGTATAGGAATGGGTGGGGGAAGCTGGTTTGCTATACCAACTAAAAATAACATGGATGTGTGATCAAACAATTTAAATTAGTGTTGCCCACAAATAGTCATCATATGTAGCAGCAACATGGTTCAATGTGTTTGGAGGCACTGCATCAATTTCCAGAATTTTAATGGCACCTTGATTTCTATCATGAAATTGGAAATAGAAACAATTGATACAAGTTACTGTTCTATGGCTGAATATGATAAACGAAACATGCAAACTTTTACTGAACTAAATTGTCAACAAAAACTGCTCATGTATTTCTCTGACACGAGAAGGCATCACGAACCCAAGGGTTCAAATTGCTACAATTATTCCAGGCAAAGTCCATTGCACGAGTCAATAAAAATCAGCCAAAGAAAACATAATGCTAGCACACAGCACAAAAGTAGGGGAGTGAGGCACCTCACTCCCACAGTTCTGTGTAGTGCGGCACAATGACCTTTTTTTCTAGCTGATTTTCGACTCAAACAATAGACTTTGCCAAAAAGTAGGGACTGCTTGTTGCCTAAAATTGCACTAAATATGGTGATTCTTAATTACCATTTGCTGATGACATTCCAACCACCTGGGACAGTTCTTCCATGGTTGAATTATATTCGTTAGTTGGTGGAATTAATCTAATAGAAAGAAATCACAAATGAGCAAAAAAGCACCAAGATAATAATTAAGTACTGCTGCTCTCTGAAATGTTCTATCCTGCAACGTTGGAAAATAACAAATATTTCTCAGTTTCAAAAGACACAATATTGCTGAAAGGAAGGCAATTACTTGTAGCTAACTGTAGGGTCATGTTTAATCTTGCTCAACTGTTTGAGATAGTATGTGTTTTTGAATCAACATTGTCTTGATGATGTTTCTACCAGCTTTAAAATAAAAAAAATCTTAGTCATTTTACATTAAGCCTGCCTGAGCTAAATAAAAGCATAAAGCTTGCATTTAAAATACCTTTGCAAAGTTTCATTTAGGTCTGAAAATTGTCCTTCAGCAATAATTCCAGCTGTTCCCTGTTTTACAGCCTTGAGAGCCAAGGTAAGATTACGGTCCAGCTCAGTGGCTGTTTTTAGGAGACGTCCAACACATTCCCCACAATATTGACAGCCCTCTGAGGTTAGGATGTAGTTCACAGGACAAATGGTACAGTTCCCTCCTGGCTTACAACACTGACCAGTATTCACATCACAAAAGCCATACACGTTGTCTTCTCCCTTATCACAGGCACAAGCTGGAGCAAATATTTCACACAATGTTAAAAGTCTATGCAAACAAAGACACAGACACAGGCTCGAGATAAAACAACCTTTCAAAAAAACATTTAAAGTTATTTTAAAAATGCTATGAAGCATGGCATATGTTTAGAGAGATACATGTACATGTAAAGTCAAATGATACTTCCAACAATTCTGCCCTCTTATTTGAGAACAGTATAAAGCACATAAATACACTGGAAGTCCAAACGTTCAAAGGTCAAGAATATTTCAGTTAAAAAGCCAACATCGCTTCAAGAGAAGCAACTAAATTTAATGTAACCAACTTCTAGTCACTTCTTGACCCTCAATAAAGTTATAATTAGAGACTCTGACATACTTACCCCGACAGCCATCCTTTGTGTATTCAAAGTACCCTGCCTTACATCTGTCGCACCTTCTTCCGGTCACGCCTTGTGGACATTCACATTGACCTGTTTTCACATCGCATGATGTTGATAGTGATGCTGGTGCACAGTCACAATCTTCACAACCCAAACAGCTGTCAAAGTTCCAGGTATTTGGCTGAAAAATAAGTAAAAAAATCACTACAATTTTTCTCATTCCCTAGATCTATGAATTACTGATTAAACAAGAATGGTTTACAGAATTAACTGAGTATTTACCTCGCAGCTGTCACAGCTATCCCCAATGACATTTGGCTTACACATGCAAGACCCAGTGGTATGATTGCAAACTGCAGTTACGGTGCCACAATCGCTACAAGCACATCTTGCACAGTTCTTTGCAACAATTGCATCACCAAAGTAACCATTCAAACAGTGTTGACACTGGTCTCCTGTGGCAGCATTAATACATTTAAGACACTCTCCCGTCAGAGTGTCACAGCTTCCGTTGACACTGTGATCAATATTACCACTGCAACCACACCTCTTACAGAAGTCACCAGGGTCAGAAGGGTTCCCAAAAAAACCATTAGCACACTTCTCACAATTCTGTCCAACATAGCCTTCCTTACAGGTACAAATGAGGTCGTTGTCCACATTAAGGGAGCATTCAGTCGCAAAGCTGTTTGACAATATTCCAAGAGGGCATTCACATAGATTGCAGTCTACTGGGGTGCCTGTGGAGGCATCACCATAGAAACCAGGTTCACAGACTTCACAGTTCAGCCCTAAAACATAAGAGGTAAAACAGTACTATTTGTAGGTTAAAATATATTATGAGGGATTTCCTGATAATTGATCAACTTTCACAACACAGGACACTTGAGTCTTGTGGGACCTTGATTGTGTATAGATTTTAAGTCCAAATTAAGTAAAATGATGTCCAATAGAGATTCAGTGACTCAAGTCCTTACCTGTTGTGTTATGTAGACAACTGAAACATTCCCCTGTTTCACCATCACAGTCCTCTGAGTGACCAAAACAGTTACACATTGCACATGAAGTGTTATCTGGAGCTCTAGTGTAGCCTTTTCCACAAAGCTGCAAATTACAACAGAGCAATTAACACGAGACAAATCACTGTGATTACTTAGTTGATATCTAGAATGGTTGCGCCTTAGTTCATGAGAATGTATTACTGTGATTTTACCAAAATTTAAACAAAGCTGGTAGTATGAATAATGCAAAATATGACACATTTCTAAGACCCCTCTCCCAACACACCAAAAAATTGAGGGAAAGATTTAAATCTGGACTTGTTGATTTCCTGGGTAGAAGCAGCCATTGGGTTTCCATCTTAATTAACAGTTTCCATCTTAATTCAACATGGTGTCTGCATGAGTAACTGAAAGAGAGTGCAGTCAAGTAATGCTCTTGATAAAAAAAAAAAATTGGTATCTTTTTTTTTAAGTACATTATTTGCATAACTGTGCTTATGACTTTGTATCTCACCTCACAGGAATCTCCTGTAGCTTTTTCTGGACATTCACACCTTTCTACACTCTTTGCTCTCACTGCTCCATCAACAGGCTCATCCACTGCCACATCCATTTCAACATCACTGAGCCTGACTTCCGCAACTACTGTACTGTATGAGGCCCTCAGCTTCAGTGATTTTATATCATAAAAAACTGACATGAAGTCATCTCTGCTTACATTGGATCCACTGGCATCCTCCCAAAGATACTACCGTATAAGTTACAAAAATCAGCTGAAGCCAGCATTATATTGGAATGGCAACTATAATTATATACCCACAGAGGTAGCAAATGGAAAAATTTTAAATTACTCCAGACAGGATTCTTTGAAATATAACAATGTCAGATCAATGTCATTCATCTGAGCAACTGCACACACGCCTCCCCTAAACCAACACTGACTCTAATTTGTCCTCAATTGACTGTTGCTGAGTTAGGGGGGGGGGAAGATTAAGTACACAGTTGCTCAGATACTGACATTGATTTCAAGTGGAACCTTGCCTTCCCAAGGCATCACCTTTGTGTTCCAAACCTAGGTTAACCATAAATGAGGATAAGGCTAAATTAAATTTAGAGACAAAACGAAATTTGACCAGATTCCAATTCACTTAATTTTAGGTTGCCTACAAAAGCTGATAAATCAATAACCACAAAATGATTCTGCATCTTTGACCACCAATTGCCACAGGGTGTTGACACTCACCTCCAAGAACTGTGCCTCAACAGCTGATGTCTGTCCTGGAGAAAGTTCCAACTGTTTTTTGTACAGGAGCAATTTGCCATTTTTACCCTGCAGAAAAAGATTATTGCTTTCAACATTTTAATGAATAGTTTGGGTTTCAAAATGAAGACTTACTTGGTGTTAAAATTTAAATGAAAATGATGGCTTGAGGGAATTGTCGTAAAAAATAATTTTTCCACCCAAAAAATATGTACACATATGAACAGTCTCAAATAAAAAATATTTCATTTTCAGTTATGGTTAAATTCAATTACACTGAGTTCTATCCATACTATTCAGCTATGGAGCAGATTGTAAATTAACATCAATCAGAATTAACATATGAGATATAATAACTATAATGTGTAACAAACAGATCACTGGATTCCAGTGAAACCTCCTTCACAGTCGCTACATTATGTTTTTTGAGCACATAAGACACTTTATCTCTATCCTGGAATATTAATGGACTCAGGAGATTTGTATCAGAAACTTGCAAACTGTTAACCCTTTAACTCCTAGATGCGATTAACATTTAACTCCTCCCTATGACATCCATACAATATCTAAAACTTTTCAGGTTGAAGTTGTTATCTTGATCTAACTTTAAATTCTCATAACTTATAGAGAGAACTGACACTGAGGTAAGTTCAAAGAGGGCAAGCCTTAGGTCAAGCTTGTGTTCTGACTTTAAAATACAACCAGTGAACAACATACCTCTAATACAACGTCAGGTTTAGTAGTCAATACTGGTGAACTTTCTCCTTGTGGTACTTCATAACTGATTGTATAATTAAGTTTGCCTCCATAAGATGAAATCTAAGACAGACAACAAATGAGTTGGTTTACAAATACTTGCTCAAATGAACTTACCTTACAGGGCACATTACTTAATTTCAAACTGTAATAGAGATTGGAATGCATCACAATAAACTAGATAACCATGATCTCAGAAATGAAATTCAGTATTGTGAATAATTATACAAGAAAATGAACTTGACTGTTAAGGAACATTCTTTGCATCAGCGTAAAATATGATTGTGCTGTGTATCAAATGCCAAAGATCTGCTCCTTTTCAGATAAAGCAACTAAGATGTTACAGCCTCATGTACCTTTTGCCCAAGATATTCCAAGGGTGCTACCCAATAGATTGGCTGGCCTTTTTCATCTCTTTGGCTGCTTACTGAGGCAGAGAGTTCAGTTTCAGCAATTTTAACCACAATAGCTGGACTGTTCTCTAATTTCCAGTTATCCATGGTATTAATTTTGGACCTTTAAAGAAAATAAAACTGCATGTCATCCAAGTACGTTTTCATTGAAACAGCATCATATTTTAATTTATCAGTATATAATTTGCATGTTAATTCAAAAAGGTTTTCATCAAGGTGCAAGTTCAAATTTAAGTAGTACTGTGTTTGAATGCTGTCTTTTAGTTCTAAAAGCACCCACCATCATTGGTTTGGTATATAAACAATGTGACAAAGGGTTAATGGGCTGGATGCTGGGTTAAGAAGAGCTATAAAACCTGGCGAGGTGACTGTGTCATGTGTCTTGAGACTCCTCACTAACACACTGCTTCTCTCCACTCAAGAGTTCAACTAGGTCTAGGCAACTAATCTGTCCAGGAAATGCTCGGGTTGAAGGGGGGGAGGGGGGTGATAACCGGCAATGGACCAGCATCCTCTCCAGAAGGGAAAGTACCAATACATCATATTGTTCCTTTGTGAAAGATACCCTGATATGCTGAACATGTGGACCATTTGGCTCAAGTTGCTTGTATGTGTATAATTCTTACCAGTACATATTGCCGCTATCACAAACTTTAGACAAGCCATTACACCAGCACTCAGAGCAGCCATCTGGATTGTTAGCATCTAGATTGAAATGTCCAGCTGCACATTTATCACAGCGTGGACCAGTGACTCCAGGCTACCAAAACAAAAGTCAACCAAAGAGCCCTTAATTCATAATACTCTGCAAAGGCAACCTATGAGAAATAATAATGACACCAGTCTATGGTATTTGATAAAAGTGCCTTGAGAAAGTATTCCACTAATTAGCTAACTTATGATAAGTTCTTGGCATAACAAATACAGTCACAAGGGCATTCCCCTCGCTTATCCAATGGATGACCTTGACAGCCAATTACAGTCTTTACCAACCCTAGCAATGTTTATGTTAAGTTATAGCAGCCAAACAATGCCTATCCTCTCCCTCAAATTTACCTCATAAAATGTAGAAGAACAACCCCACTCTTTTCCTAGGGAGCACACTCCAAGGGGCATACCTTACTGATGATTCATACAACATTTCTGAGAGCTCACCTTACAGAAGCATGTTCCACTATCACTGTCACAAATCCTGCTGTCAACTCCTCTGGGATCACAAGTTTCGCATTTTTGGCACAAAGGATAGTTATAATATCCAACAGCACACTTTTTACATTTCTTCCCAGTGTGAGATGGTTTACAATTACACTGCCCTGTGTTAGGATTGCATGCTATATTGTTACCAACCACACCAAACCTCTCACAGCCACAGTCCTCACAACCAAGGATAGGGTCGTAACAGCAAGTTCCTTGCAGGCAGAATTCACAATTCGGACCAACAGTATTTTTTGGACAATCACAGGCCCCAGTGATCTCATTGCAGTAAACACAACGGCACCCTTAAATTTCAAAATAAAGCAGATTTTAGTCTACATGTGGCAACAATTTAATGAAATATTTATTATTGATCAAGTTTTAACCAAGATTCTAAAACAAGAACTACTCAAGCATAGCTAGCTTAGGTCTAGCTTTTCAAAAAGACTGGATGGTGGAGGAGGTTTATTCGTTAGTTCTGAAAACTACTGGCACCTTTTACTACTGAAATTAGAAAAATGGTGTAAATTTGCACAAGTTCTCTCAAATTAGGGGGCACTTGCCCAGGTCACAAGCCTTTTCCACAACTGGTATGTATATATATTTCAACAATGAAGAATACATTCAATAAAATACTTTCCACTCACTTCTACATTCAGGGAAGCCATAATACCCTGTCTTACACCTATTGCAGGTTCTCCCAATTACATTCTGACGACAACGGCACTGTCCACCAAATGTTTCACAGTTGTTGTCAACAGATCCCTTGAGATTACAGTCACAAGGAAGACTTCCATTATTGAAGCTTGTTGTGAGTGAAAACACTGAATCTTTACAAAACTTTGGATCTGTGGTTTTAATGAAGAAGTCATCTTTGCTGCACGAATCAAGGAAAGCTTGAGACAAAGGCACTGGGGCATCCTCCTGCAGGTCCTCAGTGAACACATTTTGAGGTACAAGCAGGACATAGTCCTGTAAGAAAAAGAAGAAAATGAAATCTTTTTTTTTAGCTTAGTTAAACATGTGACTTTGCTTGTCTCTGACATTTCTACTTAGGTCTCTTAAATTCTAGTTAGCTGGAAAATTATGGTAACATGATAGTCCTTGCTTGTGGCCCATATGGAAAACACTGCATGAAAGCAAGAAAGTATTACGGTGATTACCACTGAAAAAAAATTTCATTTGTGGAGGTTTTAATTTGCTTCAAGATTCCCGAGTTTTACCTGTGATACAAAAATCCAATAATAACCTCACAGGCATACATACAGTTTGAAAACTTACTATCCATGTCGACGAGTTCATTGGAATCTCAAACTCCAGTGCAACAGTTTTTCGTTCAATATCAAAGAACGGTGAACCAGCTAAGTTCTTGATAACTGATCTGCAGCCTGATGCATGAGGACAGTAATGGAATTTGATGGACCCTTCTACAGCACGGTCACTGGTGACTTTCACTTCTGACTCAAATGAAGAATGCTTTGGCTGATAATAGTGAACAATGGCTGCGTACTGCCCTTCTTTAAGCCCTTCTTTCGACAGGGAATGGATCTTCAATAAAACAAACACAAGAAAACAAGTTTATATTGTGGTACCAAGAATCAAAGCATGAGTATAATTGCCCTGCTGGTTTTTATTTTTTGACAAACACACTTTTACTTAGAAAATTTTGTACATTATTCTAATCTATTCTTCATCTGGCTAGACTTTCAATTCACACAATCAAGATTATCAGTTGATCCAACACCAAATCCTCAAAACTAACATCATAGGAATTATATGGCAGATACAAACAGTAATTACTAATGAGATTTAGGGAGCAGAAGAGTTAAATAACAAGACCTTTGATTCTAAATAATGAGCATACACATGAAAGTAAAGTAACCACACTTACCCCTTCACGCAAGTATAGTAGTTTTGTTGTTGGATCCTGTTTGTTTGGAGGCTGTGGTTGATCAGGATCACTTGCATCTGGAACCTCAATTGTAATAGCTCCTTTGGGATTGGGGTATGATGTGGGGATACAAACATTGCCTTGAGTTGTACAAAGAATGCTTGGAGCAATGAAATCCAGATCCCATGCATCCAGTGGAATGGCAGTGACAGAATCCTACGACCAATAAACAACTTTGGTAAAGAGAATTTAAATTAATTTACAGAACCTTAAACCCTAAGAGTGACCAGCATCAAATATCACTTTACAGTAATAATGCATAATCATCCATCAAGATCATGAAAATAAAAGAAATTATTGCCAAGCCAGGAAACTTAATTTGATTGTTGAAGATGTAGTATCGCGGGCCGCACTCAGGCCACATTATATATGCAAGAAACTCTGGGACAGTTATAGGCGCAGTTACTTAAAACATGTTGTATGTACATGATACGCTGTGATACCACACTTTTAAAAGTTTTGTTCTATTAAATTGGCAACGAGGAAAGGGATACAATGCCAGACGAATGCGGACAAGAAGAAAACAACACAAACAGAGGTAAAGCAGGAGTTTTGGCAAGTGTTAAGGCAAACATGGGCATCATAGACCTGAAAGGAGAACAGGGTCAATGCAAGAAAGCATGGAAGCTGTGGTGAGATTGGTTGAAGCAGGTGATACGATGGATGGCAGTAAGTGGCATGGATAAGCTCGACCTGTTCCTGTTAGTGGGTGGAGAAGAACTTCAGAAATTAATCGAAACACTTCTGGAGCAGCCCATGAATTATGAGTCACATATTCAAGAGCTAAAAAACTATTTTAAGACACACCAAAACAACACCTTAGAGTTATACAAGTTCTTCAACATCGACTGGCCCAGCAAGGTACCGTTTACAGACTTTGAGACAAAATGCAGAGAACAGGGGCTACACTGCAAGTTTCTGATTACCATAGAAAACACTATCATCATGCTGGCTGTGATCAGAACAAGAAATGGAGAGCTATGCAACGAATTGATCCAAAAGAATGGGGATTTAAAGTCAGTGCGTGTAACCGCAAAGGCATTTGAAATGGCGAATCAGGGAAGCAAGACGATGGCAGGTGATGATTGTACGGCCCGTGGAGGTGACCAGCAGAGTTCAAAGGACAGTCACGAGATGAACAAGATCACCCGGCCAAGACGGTACAGTATGAGGAATAACAGGTCTGACCACAGTTCAGGTAGACCAACAACCAAGGTATGTTGCACTGGATGCGGAAGTGAAGCACACCCAAAGGGAACTACTTGCCCTGCTTGGGGTAAGAACAGCCTCAAGTGCAGAAGGGGCAACCATTTTGCTAGGGTGTGTCCCAGCAGACAACTGAATTGTCTCAGTAGGCAAGTCAGAGCCATAGAGAGAGTGAGTGAGAACTTTATTTTAGCACGACAAGTAAAATTAGCATTGCTGGTGGGGTCATGCAAACAATAGTTATGAAAAAATAAAATACTTAAACATATGTACAATTTAGAATTAAGACTTAAAAGCTAAGACCTATCAGAAATATTTATAGTCGGTATCTCTGTTTTTAGTTATGGCTAAGATCGGTTCAAAATTTATTTTATCTGTGTTGAATTTCCGAAGACAGCACTCAAAATCTTTCAAGGTTTTAGCCGTTGTTTCCTTGTTCATTAAACTATTCCATGCAATTGCTCCTCTATAACTTATGGAGTTCCTGATAAAGTTTGTTTCAGGTCTGGGAAGAATAATGTCATCCTTTCTTCTGCGGCCTGATTTCCATTGTGTAAAAAGTTTTTCGAATTCCGTAACAGTGAAACCCTTCGTACATTTGAAGACAAACTCTGTTAGTCGCACTTTGTACATTGTTTCCAGACCATCCCATCCAGTTCACGTTAATACATCTTCAGCGCTTGTATCCCATGGCAATCCGTAAACAATTCTCCCAGCCCTTGCATGGAGTTTCTCCAGGTTGTTTAAATGCGTTTTGCTGCACGATCCCGACACTATCAAACCGTATGTGACTGATGGCAGTATCACCTTTGTGTAGAAGTCTTCTACTTGTTTTCCAGGGAGAAACCGCATGCGCCAGAGTAAACTTAGCTTGGACGTGAAGGACTTTGCTACATTTGCGGCATGATCTGACCAAGATAACTTGTTATCGACTTGTGCTCCGAGGAGTCTTTCCAAGATTGTCCACTCTATATTGTTGTTGCCAAGACGAAGTGCTTGGATAGGACCAATGAAAGATGATTGCTGAGAGAACTGGACACAACCACAAGACAACCAGAGGACGAAAGTGAGACAAATGAAGAGGTCTACCCGTACCGAGTAACCGGAGAAAAGTCCTCGAACCCTACTGTAACGCTACAGGTAAACAAAGTCCCTATCACCCTACATCTTGTCACCCAAGCAGACTTCATGGTCATCACTGAGAAGCATTTTGAAGGCCTTAAAGAAACAAGCAGCCTGCAACCAATGAAAGCGATCATCCGGAGCTACTCAGGGGATGCACCAGGACCGGCATTACTGTTATTAGGCTCTTTCAATGCATCTCTTCGCTGAAACCAAAAGAACATTGTAGAAGTTGTATAGGTAGTCAAAGGTCAAGGGAACACTGCTCTTTTAAGTCACCAGGCAGCCGAAAATATGGGCCTCATCGAGTACCACACTGAACAGACAACACAAGCTCCTGCCCAAGTAATGGAGGTGGAACGACAAGAGATACACACCCCGATATCTGAGTATGAGGATGTCTTTACTAGTATTGGAAAGCTGAAAGGAGTGACTATAAAACTACACGTTGTACCCAAGGCCCCAGGCGCTATTCAGAAACAGAGACGAATATCCATACCTCTGAAAGAGAAGTTTGATAAAATCCTGGATCCGTGGCATGCACTAGACATCATAGAGGATGTAGGAGACAAACCGACAAATTGGTGTAGTAATGTGGTCCTCACTCTGAAGAAGGACGGTGAAAGCATCAGGGCCAGTCTTGACATGACGGATGTTAACAAGTACATCAAGAGAGCAAGGCACACCATACCCACTCTAAGGGAGCTGGAAACCAGGCTGAATGGGGCCAAGTTGTTTTCACACCTGGATATGAATGATGGCTACATGCAGCTGGAGTTAGCAGAAGAGAGCAGAAAGCTGACAACGTTTTACACACATTGCGGACTCAAAAGGTTCAAGGGACTATACTTTGGAGTGAACAGTGCAGCGGAAATCTTCAATGAGGAGGTCCGAAAAGTCGTCTCCCTGGAACCTAATGCCATCAGTATCTATGATGACATCTTGCTTTTTGGCGCCACACTGGAGGAACAGGAGCGGGTGGTAAGACACATCCTACAACTGTGGCAGAGCCACAGACTGACCCTAAACATGAAGAAGAGCAGGTTCAACCCTCACACTGTGACTATTTTTGGCAAAGTATTTTCCAGTGAAGAAGTCTCACCAAGGTGGTGGCAATTGCAGGTAATTGCAGGCAATTGTGGTAACAAGGTGGTGGCATTGCAGGCAACTGGCCCACCCCAATCTCAAGCAGAAGTGCAAATGTTCCTTTTCTTCACTGGAGCTAGTGCAGACTTCATGGAGGGTTTTGCAGGTCACCGCACCACTAAGAAACCTCATTAAACAAGGGGCCCCCTTCCAGTGGACACCTGAGTGTCAGAGAGCATTTCAGCAAACCAAAACGCTGCTATCAGGACACACTGTAATGGTGTACTTCAACCCACATCGAAAGACCAAACTCGTGACAGACACGGGACCCCATGGTTTAGTGGTTACCCTGAAGCAGTATGACCCACAAGCCAAGCAGTGGAGACCTGTAACTTATGGGTCTAGGGCTTTGACGAATACTGAAACCCGATACTCACAGCTGGAGAAGGAAGCTAAAGCTGTGGAATGGGGCATGCCCACAAATCAGATCTACTTATATGGCCTCAGAGACACATTTGAGGTGGACACTGACCACAAACCACTACTGCCCCTGATTGCTAGTCACAAAGTCACTGCACCACTCAGAATTAAACGGATGAGAGTTCGCCTGCAGGGGTTTTGATTACAAGCTCAACTATGCACCGGGAAAGAAAGCAAAGGCAGAAATGAATGAGGCCGATTACAAATCCAGGCACCCAGAACCTCTCACGATGCTGGACCCCAGGGCAGTACACCAGGCAAAGTTCACAGTTCGTGAAAACAAAGACATGTTTGAGAAGGACATCAGAGCAGTGGTGCAAGCGGCACTGCCAGACATGGTATCATGGGATGAGCTGCTAGAGGGGACAAGTCAGGACCTGGAACTCAAAGATCTTAAGAGTGTGATAGCAAGGGGGTACTTCGCGGTATCAGAGCGGCAAGCACTCGGGCCCCAGTTTGACCCAGTCTTTACTGAGCTAGCAGTTGTAGGAGGATTGGTCATGCAAGGGTCTCACATAGTGGTTCCCAGGTCCCTTCGCCACAAAGTAGTACGTCTTGCACATGAGGGACACTAGGGGGTTACAAAAACAAAAGAATACCTCAGGAGCAGGGTCTGGTTTCCAGGTTTGGATCGCATGGTGGAAGCCCACATTCAACACTGCCACCCCTGCCAGGTAGTGACACCAGCATATGACCGCAAACCACTGCAAATGTCACCTCTACTGAAGGAACGCTGGAAGGAAGTGGCCATAGACTTCTGGGGAACTATTAGCACCAGTGAATACCTTCTCCTTGTCATATGCAAACACTCGTAGTGGGTTGAAGTAGAGTTTGTGAGTACCACCAGCCCCCAAGCAGTGGTACCCAAACTGGACCATTTATTCTCTTCACTGGGAATACCTCTGATTGTGGGCAGTGTCAATGGATCCCCATTCAATGGACAGGAGTTCCGAAACTTCAGCACATATCTGGGCTTCACCCATGAGCACAAGACACCCAAGAATCCTCAGGCCAACGATGAAGCGGAACAGTTTGTGCAGGTGCTCAAGAAACTATACCTCATAAATTATGTGAACTAACTGGGCAGGTCTTCAGGCAGGAAGTGCACCATTTCCCACGCTGCTATCAAGCAACGCCACATAGGACCACCAAGCTAGCCCCAGCAGAACTGATGTTCCCTGGCCGTAGGTTCTTCCTAAGGTTACCGGTAGGGGTCATCCTGCAGCAAATGGATTTCAAGGAGTTGTTTCAGCGCAAACTAGAGAAGATGTAAATGAAGGCATATGCAGACAGGAAGAGGAACTTGAAAACTTCGGATATACAGGTTGGGGATTCAGTGCTGGTGAAACAAGATCTCAGCAGCAAAGCCTCACTGCCATATGAGGGAGAGCCACTGGAAGTACAGCACAGAAAAGGAACACAGATGGTGGCGAAAAGGAGAGATGGCAGCACCATTACAAGATCGGCAGCAGATTTCAAGAAAGTACCCTATCACACTCTGGACGAGGTGGGCAGATCACAGCTGGAGCCCGGTTTCGGTCGCAAGCCAAGTGAAGAACCCCAGGTGGAGGAACTGCCCAAACCACAGGAACGACTGGAGGAGGTGCTGTCCCCTGGGGAGGGACTATCGTATACACCGGACAGAGTGAAGCCGACAACGGAAAATGTAGAAGAGGCACCCTCGAGTGTGGGTGCCACTGCTCACACTGAAAGGCCCCGTCGGAGCAATGACAAATATCTCAGGAGCAAATACCCAGACCATAAAATAACAGACAGGATTCTGTGAACAACCAATAGTTAATCAGATGAACTTGAAGTTACGTTGTTATTTTAGTTACTTATCTTTATTTCCGCATTTCGTGTCAGACTATCGCCAGTCAAGTTTATGCAAGTTTTTTTGGCTATATTGCCTGGGGGGAATGTAGTATCGCAGGCCGCACTCAGGCCACGTTATATATGCAAGGAACTCTGGGACAGTTATAGGCGTGGTTACTTAGAAAATGTTGTACGTACACCATATGTTGTGATACCACACTTTTATAACTTTGCGTACTATTAAAGAGGAAATGTTTTTGTCATGCAGTACTAAAAGAAATGTACAGAGAACAGTAATGAGAATATAGATACTGATGTTACAGTCAAAAGAATTCATATACTTTTGTAAAAAAGAGTTGGTTACCTTGGAGAAAGGTAATTAACCCAACATCTGTATCTATAACATCTTATTAATTGCTGAAAGGTTTTAATGGAATTGATTTGGGACACAAATATTTAGAGTCCCAAGGAAAAACACCACAAACATTTGTTTTTTTGGGCTTCTGGCTTCTCAGGAGGTTGAAGCCTTATGTCATGGTTTGTAATATAATGTAATGTAAGTCCTATCATTTCCAGTACTTCCCTTATTATCCTTTCCAGTACCAGTCTCTTCTGCAAACCTTGCTTTCTCATCCAAAAACACGTCAATTTGAAAGTTGCCAATGGTCTGACTCTTGAAAATTTTTATTGACTTCTCAAGTATTTGCCGATCATAAATCAACAGTGAACGTTATGACAGCCTTGCCCATGTGCTTTGGTTTCTCGCAACAGGATTTGATAGGTAAGTTGGTACAATGTTTTAGCACTATTTTGCTTCTGTAACCAACAATATTCTTTATAAAATCTACCAAGCTTTTGTATTTGGAAGTTTTCCAAGGTGTTTTGATAGCAATTTGTCCAGATTTCGTTACAGAAAACCCACTGACATGAATTGTTTGTTTCGTCGATCATTTGTAGTTCATGTTGCATCATCAAAATTTCCTTTGGCTTAAGAAGACTCCAAGTGGGCTTTGTTTTGCAACACAAATCCTTTGTGATATTCAATTAGTGCTTTGGCACTCTAGAACTATCCTTCAGGATACAAAACTAGTGTTTCGGCACTCAAAACCTATCCTTCGGGATACTAAACAAGTGCTTAGGCACTCAAAGGGTATCCTTCCGAAATATATTGTCTTGCATATCTTTTTTAATTGCAGTGATTTCTAAAGATTGAGCACACTGAAATTTACAGCACATCTACACCAACCAAGGCCACCCGAGCAAATTTTCGACAAATGTTTAACCAGCTTTGAATGACTAAACTGTAGCAAAATTCTTCCTTCTTTGTCACTTAATTGATTACTTAAGATAGTACACACCAAGTCAGATGTAATTTGAATGTTAATAGTTTGCAAAACATATGTTGACTGACAACTATGTGTAGAAAATTTTAATAGGTTAGCCTCATTTGGATTAGATGCACTGTAATAGCCACAATATAGCTAATAATACTAAAATGATAAAAATGAAAACACATAGTCTTCATCACCCGAGTTGCGGTCCATTTTCAGTAAAAGAAAAAACGTTTTTTATGTTTTTTGGATCACCAAATTTAAAATATTTTGAATAGCTGTCCCTTCAAGACTGAACTATGGCAGTTCTTCATTCAAGAAGGTTTCAATTAAGTCCTTTTGGCTGAAGAAAAGACATGAGTATTGATATGATTCAAGTAATGGTCAAAATACATAGTTAAACAGAAGCTATATAGTAATGAATAATTATCTATATAAGTAGCAGCCTCCTGAAATCTTCCACATTTGTTGCCGTTGGTCACTAATTTCTTCTGTAATTTGCTCTGACCCATTCCCTCTACAGTACTAAAATATATTACAGTAGAAGCCCATGCAGTCCTCGACTGCCTTTCATTTATTTATTTTTTTGATGGTATGACCCATCATAACCCAGAACACATTATTTAAGACATACACATACCATCACTTTTCATGAAAAAAAATTAACAAAACTTGTAATTTCCTAAAAGGTGTTTCCATATAATTTGGCTTATTTTTAAGTCAATATTTAGTCACTAGGTGTGATTTTTCCTTTCATTATTGCATTACCCCTGTATGAAAACATCAACACCTAGACGTGATTAACAAATAACTTCTCCTTGTAATATTTATACATTATCCAGCAAACAGTTAATGATCAGATAGAAGTTGTTATCCTGATCTGACACCAAATTCTCACAACAAATGTACAAGGAAATTTGTGGCAGCTAAAGAGGAGAATTAACAATCAGATCTTAGGAGTTGATGAGTTAAGCAAAACAATACAATACAATACAATACAATGTTCTTTATTTCAAGAGGGTAAATACATGATTAACCCAGTAAAGAGTTTTCTAACACATGGCCCTCTGTAAATCCACCCATCCCACCCAGGGGAGGACATCCATCACACAGTAATCTCGTGTGTGGGAAATTAACGTCTCCTACCCCAACCCTGCAGGAGACGGGACCTCCATTTATTCGTCCCTATCCGAGAAGACTAGAATATCTAACCATTTCTTGATATTATAGAAGGGCAGCAAATTCTTCTCAATTATTTTAAGACCCTGAGTGTTGGTCCAGCTGGGGACAATTTAATGCCTGACAAGCACAATTTAATGACTGACATACATACCACAGCAATAGGTGAAGATGCATCTCTTGCCAAAAGGGTAACCACCTTTCTCTTCAGGTCGGCAACATCAAACACCTTGACAGCTCCAGTTCTATCCACAGCTACCTGACGGCAGCCAAACCTGTAGTTACACTTCTGAAGGTTGAACTCTCCTCTCTGTGATCCTCTTTGATACCTCAAGTAAACATTTAACTTGGTCTTCTTGTTGTTAGGATAGTAATACTGTAGAACTAAGACATATTTACCAATTTTTGAGATGCCAAATTCTGCTGTAACACGGGTCTGTGTGAAAGACAAGAATGACAGTCTGTTCATTGACAGTAAGAGTTCCATTTTGCACCAGGTAAACAAGTGCTGTAGAGTAGAGTAGTAGAGTAGAGTAGACATCTATATTTATACAGGATAGCCCCTTCAGTGTAGTAAACACTGGTATCAACGGGGGTCCTGTTAACCACCCATCCCACCCAAGGGGAGGACATCCATCACACAGTAATCTCGTGAGTGGGAAATTAATGTCTCCTGCCCCTAACCCTGCAGGAGATGGGACCTCCATTTATTCGTCCCTATCCGAGAAGACTAGAATATCTAACCATTTCTTGATGTTATAAAAAGGCAGCATATTCTTCTCAATCATTTAAGACCCTGAGTGTTGGTCCGGCCGGGGCTTGAACCCTCCACCTCCCGTACAACCGTCCAGTGCTCTATCCATTGAGCTAACTGGGAGGCGGTATTAACATCATATCATGCTGTCTTGACATCATATCATCAAGATACCCTTTTTCCCTTCTCTCTCCACCTACATCAATGAAAATTTGTCAACTCTATCCTAAATACAATTTTTGGCAGAATAAATCTACACCAAGGCTCGGTTGTTCAAAGGGCACATAATACTTTCCAACAGATAAATCACTATGCAGGGATAGGTGTTAACAAAATGCCCTATCCACTGGACAGGGATTTATCCAGTGGATAGTATTGTCCACCTTTTAAACAACCTGGGCCGGGACATTAAACAATTGAAGAAATCTTGGTTGAAAGTCATTATCTGAGCAGCTGTGCACCTACCCCTTCCCTAACACAACTCCAACCCCAATTTTGTTATCAGTTGATTATTGCTGGGTCAGGAGAGGGGCACAACATACTGTAGGTGCACAGTTCCTCAGAAACTGATATGATTCAAAATGTTTAATATAAAAATATACATTAAATAGTAGTAATCTGACCTGTTGGTTATCGAGATTAGCCATGGCACTGAAATCCAACTGCTGCAGGACTTGTTCATCTCTAAACAGCTGGGTTGATCTCACTCCATTACTGGTAACAATGTATCCTGTTTCCAATTCCGATGTGAAGAAGCTGGGTCCTTTTGTACTCAGATACGAGAACTGGTTACACAAAGTATTAATACCATTTACTTGGCAAGGTTTGTTGACTTTCTCTTCTAGTTGGTATGCTTCATAGTAGACTTGAGGCAGAGCTACTACATAATCCTGAAATAGAGACAATATTGTGGTCGTTAGAGACTTTACACTTTAGAAATAGGGCTGACACTTCCTTAGATGTTTGGTTGTTACTAAGCATAAAATAATAAAATGCAACCAAAAAGTATTACCCTTTTGACCCTTTAACCCTTATGAGGGGCTGCATTCTTATTTCTCCTTACAATATTCCCCTTGAATCAAATATAAAGGTCATGAGAGTAAAGGAAATGAACACCACTTTAAAAACCTGATAATAAAAGGGGAATTATTCCCCTTGTCATAAGACTGGAAATGTGAAAAGAACAGTTTGGAAAAAAATAAATATTACAGTTTAGTTGTAAATGCTAGCCCTAATTTCACAAGCAAAATCAATCACAATTTTTCTCTGTTTTATAAAAATGAAACAAAACTGATATAACAAATATTTACAGCTACATAGGATTACATCAGATGCATAAGCAAACATTCACCAAATGCAAATATACAAAACCAGGAAAGATTTATTGCTGCTTGACGTTTCGAAATCATTATGACTCCATTATCAAGAGACCAGTTAACTAGCATGCAACTAAGGAAAGGCACAAGATAAGCATAATGTATAACATTTCTTTTACTAATGAGGCAATCAAATTTGCCGCTACATTTCGTGATGGTGTGAAATCGCTCAGTGAAGCATTCAGGCATTTAAATATTGTGTTGGAGCTTATAATGTTTGTAAATCGAAGATGATTTTCTAGTGTGCCCTTCTATGCACTTGTGTAAGTGACCACACGTATAACCCACATACCCTGCATCACACAGGTTACATTAAAATTCATAGATGAGACATTAATTGTAGGCTGACAATAGGGGGCTTAATCTTGTGTCGCTTAAGTTGTTGCTCGAGCTTAGGGCTTACAAACACTGGTTCGACAGTGATGTTCAACTTGGAACTTAGGTTGTTCAGTTGTTCTTTAACATAACTGGCTGAAGACTGGTCCTTGAAGGGTAACACTACTCTCCCAGTCTCTGATGGTACATCAGGTGATGGGCAGGGCTCTTGAGATGAAATCCGTCTCTCAACGAACCGCTTGATTGTAGTTTCAACCAGTGGCTTAGGGTATTTCAAGTTATGAAAAACCCTTTTAAGACGGTCACATTCCTCCAAGAAGAATAACCAGTTAGAAGATAATCAATAAGTGCGATCCACCATGGTGTTAACTAGGCTGCACTTGTACATAATGTCAACATGACTCTGGAAATGCAGGAGACCCATACCATATATCTATGTGAAGTTTAAAACCCATTAACTCCCAGAAGTGATTAACGTGCAACTTCTCCCTTTAATATCCATACATTATCTAGCAAACAGGTAATGAGAATTCTCAAACTTGTCAGGTGGAAGTTGTTACCATGATTGAACACTAAATTCTCCTAACCAATTAATAAGGAAATGTGTAGCAGCTAGAGGGGAGAACTAAGAATCAGATCTTGGGAGTTAAAGGGCTATTAAATCTGTAACTCCTAAGACTCCTAACAGATTGCCATACATTTCTTATAATTTAGTCAGGTGAAGTTGGATTTAAGTAAAGATGACACCCTCTGCTAATAATATTGTCTCTTGTCATTACCTGGTTGCAAGATAACATATTGGAATTGTAATGAAGGTTACATGTTCTTCTAGGAGTGAAAGGATTAAGGGCTGCATAGCTGGTTCTAACTACTTGTCATATTACAAAAAAATTCTAGCTCTTTTTATGAGACGCTCACCAAGAGAATACTTGCTGGAGGAAGAGCCAGAATCATATCCCACTTCCCTTTGGTCAACATGAACTGCGTGGCCCTTTCCATCACTCCAACAGTGTGATGAGTGGCAATATTTGCCGAGCCAACCTGTTTGACTGGAAAAGTGACTTTGCTGCTTTGTTTGCTTCCCTCACCTCCTTTAGGTGTCAGTGTCACCCCACCAGTAACAGGTGAACTCCCATTTGTGATGGAGTAAAATATGATGTGGTAACGAGCTGTCTTAGGTATGTCCAGAGTTACTTTTATTGCTCTCTGTGCAAAAGACAGAAAGTGTAACATGAATGTTGAGAGAACTCTTATGTTTTGGCATCTGAAATAAACCCTCACAGCTCAACACCTTGTATTCATAGAATTCTTTCAAAAGGTTTAAATTTGTTTACAACATCAACTTTGTTAATACAGTACAAGTAAAACAACTGAACCATTAATATCACATAAATAAAGGGGTAACTTTCTGAAAAACTATTGTTAATAGTGCTGCATCAGTAGGTACTGCAAGATAACTTGGTTTTTATCAACTTAGTTGATAAAGTAAAATGATCTCTGTGAAGATTTTCTAAAGCTGACATTTCAAGCATTAGCCCTTCATCGGAGTGAATAATGAAGGGCTTAATCTTGTAATCTCAGCATTAAATAACAACTCTTACAGTACCTGAATATCAGACATGGTAGCATATCCTCTCCAAGAGAAGCCAGGAAACACACTTTCATCAAATGCAAATCTGACAGGTTGACCATCATCTGACACTAACACATCTGGAGAGAGGACATCTTGGTCAGAGGTTGATTTAGTAGGGAGTGCCATTCCATCTTCCATCTCAGCCTTGATTTGTAGTAAAGTTGGGTAGTAATGCTGGGAGGCTGGCCTAAAAAAATGCAATTCAAGTGTAAAACTAACCCCAACAGCTTTACATCAATATGCTTATTCTCCATACTGTTGTCTAGAAATTTCCTATAGTTCTAACAAGGGGAATCTGTTTGACAAGCTTCTTTTGTTAGTGATCATTTCCTTTATTCTCATAACCTTGATGTTTGATTCAGGGGATGATATTGTAGGGAGAAATTAGATGTTGGTCATTCTTAGGGGTTAAAAGGTTTTGCAAACACATGTCAGCCATTGGAGTCACTATGCAAGCCAAACATACTGCACAGTGAGACTACAAGAACGGCAAGCACACCATACCTCAGCATAATGTTAAGCTGACATGTACATGTAAACATCAAATTTTCATCAATTTTAATATCATACCTGCTACAGTCTCTCCCAACAACATTCACCCGACAACGACATTGCCCTGAGTCCACATCACAAAGCTGGTCATATGCTCCTCCAACATCACAGTCACAACCTACAGCATGTATCCAAAATTAATTCCAATCATTACTTAACCCTTTAACTTCCAAGATCTGATTGTTAATTCTCCCCTCCGGTGCTCCATATTTCCTTGTAAATTAGTAATAAGAATTTTGTGTTAGATCTCAAAAAACATCTTCCTGATAAGTTTGAGTATTCTCATTACCTGTTTGCTGAATACTATGGGGAGAAGTATTATGTTGATCACTTCAGGGAGTTAGAGCTGGGTTCAAGAATTAATCTGTATCTCTCATATAGTGTGCATCCCAAAATTAACTTCATTAAAGACAGTATAGTGCATTTGTCGACCTGAACAAAATATGCTAGAAGGTTGAAGGTTACTGCCAATGAACTAGCGACCTATCCACAAGGGGGGGGGGGGGGAGCGAGTGACACCACTCCTGCAACAGCAGTTATGGGCCATATTGCCTTAGTTTGAGACGCACCCATCTTGCCCTAACCCCAATCTAAAACCCCAGCAAAGAGTTTAACACACTACTTAAATGTATATGATTGAAACCACTGCATTACCTGTGCAGCCAAACACTTTGCGGCCTTCCAGACCATAGAACCCTGGCTTGCATCGTGTACACTTCCTGCCTGCAACATACAGCTTACAAGGACACTGTCCAGTTTCCTTGTCACAAATGCGAAGCCCACCAATCACACCATCCATATTGCACTCACAGTTATCACAGCCCAAGGGATTATTGTTATCAAGGAAGTAGTAACCATCTTTGCACTCTGTGCATGCAAGACCTTGCACATTATCCTTGCAGTCACACTGACCCTGCAACAACAAAGTTCAAAATATAGGATACTCTATATAAAACGCTAAAAGATTAGGAAAAAATTAAAATGTTTACACCAACCGTTTTCGGCTGTTTGCCATCATCAGGGTTGAAAATAATGATCGTCTGTACATACATATATATCTTATATGATTCACGATGGGAAAAGTTTGGAGACATAAGAAATAACTTGTTTGTTCAAAGTGTGGCAGAATTGTTGGATCATTAGCCCCTCAATGATCCTACGCTTGTGGAATGTTTCTACTGAGGAGAGAACATGCCAAGTGAAAAAAGGTGATGGATTTTCCCGCAAGTGTTTTGCAGCTTCAGAGGTGTGCATGATCAGGATTTGAATGCTCTGCAATACGTACTGCTAAATTTCTCACAGTTTCACCAATGTAATCAATGCCACAAGAACAATCTCCTTTGTAAACAACTTTGGATCTGTGAGTGTTTTTGTCTTTGTTGTTAAAAGGGCTTTTAATTTGCCTTGTTTGCCACAGGATTACAAAGATGAAATTAAAAAATTAATGAACTCGTTGAGTTTTGTAACAAACGTCTCACCGAGTTTTTTGTTTTTACTGCAAAAACAAAAAACTCCTTATTGATGATGATGATAATGATGATAGAAGGTTTATTAAAAGTATTCAAAAATGGCACCCAAGTGGTGAAATACATGTGAATTTACAAGTATACTTTAAATATTTAAAAAATACGAAAATCTTACATTTGACTTTAAAATTAAGAGTCTAAAGGGACTGGGAATTACAAGAATCGGCAGTTACATACCAATGAAAAACGCTTAGGTTTGCTTGACTACAAGAACTGGGCGTTAGACGCCATTGTTGGAAAGAAAGATTTTTTAAATCTTTCGGTCCGGCATTTAAAGAGTGATACATGGTTTTTGTTGCGCAACTCATAAACGTGGCAATCGGCGCGCTTTGGTGGAATAAGGTGGTACTATACTTTAATAAACTATTATTAAGTAACTCAAATAAACATTAGCAGAGGATTTTAGTGATATTTCCATTACCATGCAAAACAATACACTCCTACGCTTCACAATTTTCTTACATCAGAAATTTCCCTTTTCTCCCTTAGTGTTTTTTCTTTTCTTTTTTTATTTTTGGGCAATCACCTCATGATCCTTGGTTCCTCACTGAAAAAATTTGAACAATACATGTCTCACTCTGTTTGATAATTTCATATGATTCTTAATGTAAAATACATGATTGTGCTCACCTCATTAGATAAGGAACAGTCTACTGCCTGTCCATCAGGAAGTGGTTTAATTCCTGCAGGATCGCATTGACAGGCTTGACAATCAGGAAATCCATAAAAGCCGCTGCGGCAGCGATTACAGTTTATACCACGGAAAGATCCTTTACACTGGCACTGTCCTGTGGTTGACTCACAAAACTCATGAACTGAACCTCGAAGATCGCAAGAACATTTGACACATCTTGGATAGCTGTAGAATCCAATTTTGCAACGGTCACATCTTAGTCCATCGTAGTTGTCTTTGCATACACACCTACCACGTGGGTCACATGCTGGTAAAAGTGAGCCTTCTATTGAACAACCACAATCTGAAAGACAAAAAAAGGAGTGGGTGAAGTTGCTAGTACCTAGTATACCAACCAGTGAACTGTTTCACAAATACTTGATCACAAATTTTGACTTAAGAACAAAGAACCTTGTAACTCCTGTGTTGTAAAAATGAAGTTTAAGTTTGAAAATGCATTCAACATGAAGGAAACGAAGTCAAGAAACTTGCGAACAAATACTTGATCACAAATTTTGACTTAAAAACAAAGAATCTTGTAGCTCCTGTGATGTAAAAATGAAGTTTAAGTTAGAAAATGCATTCAACATGAAGGAAACGAAGTCAAGAAACTTGGGAAAGATGAAACGCACGTGCGTTTACCCACACCGGCCGATTATTGCATGCAGCAAAAAGAAAAAGTCAACAGACATTTTGTGCGAACAATTGTTCAGCGCCGGGTTGATTTCTCAAAAAAATCGATATCTCTGGTTCTACTGGGCCTAACAAGTCCCTTAAAACGGGAAAATTCTCTTCAGCTGAAGCTAGTGTTCACTGGAAATTTGTTATTGATGCGCCCATTATCCTCGGTTTATTTTTGTCACCATCAAGGCTGTTTACACACATGCCGATAGTAATTTGTTCGTCACGTAACTAATTGTGCATGAAATAAACTCGAGTCAGCATCGCGTTTTCAAGCCACTTTTTGGCACTCTTAATGTAATAAAATTCATCTGAGAGGTGGAAACGCAGGTAGGTGAGAATTTTCTTCAATTCAACTGCCAGTAGATTTAAAAAATGTCACATAGCCTGCACCTCCCTATTACCCGCAGTGGCGCGTGTTTAAGGCCAAATCAACAGATTACCTGCGGGTAAACGGCCGGAAATTACGGTAGTCTTTAGCCTTCAGTTGTAGGGTTTCTTAGTGAAATCAAATTGTGTTTTGATGAGCAGATTATTGTTTCATATTCACATAATTCTGTTTTAATGTGGATACTCACTCTGGAGACATAAATTTTGTTCTTCCAATTTAGCTCCATTACAATGCATGTGTTAAAGTTACCTGAGCACCTTGGAAAATTGTAATATCCCTCATTACAAATATCACAGCGAGGTCCTGCATAGTTTTTCATACAAATACATTCTCCAGTGGTGGGATCACAGATATCTCTTGCAGTACCCTCTGCATCACAGTTACAAACTAGGTCAAGAAAAAAAACACAGATTTGGTGAATATGTGCTTGAATAGGTCCCTCACGCAATGAAAATGCCACTAAATACAGTCTATGTGTATTGTTAATCACATAAAAGAAGTAATTAAATTCCATCATGGTGTTTCTGTTCTGAATCAGATCAGAAGATGCTAAGATGTGGTACGATTGTCAGAAATACACCCTCCTTCCTGTTATGTGGCACTTCTTTGTTGTTAATCTCCAGTATTATCATATCGATTTTTAGACTGGTCTACAAACCAAAATGAAAAACACTGCTAATCAAATAAAATGTAACCCTTCAACTCCAGGAGTGATTTACATGTAAGTCTCCATAGGGTATCCATACTTTATCTAGCAAACAGGTAAAGAGAATACTCAAAGTCATCCTGGTTAGAAGTTGGTGTTCTAGCTAACACCAAATTCTTGTAACTAAATGTAAAGCAATTATAGGAGAGAATTAACAATCAGATCTTCAGAGTTAAAGAGTTAAAATACCCCAGCAGCTATTAAATTTGTGTCTAACCTTTGCATTCAGGAAAGCTGTAGAATCCCTTACTGCACTGATTACACTGTCTGGATGTATACATTTGACGACATCTGCACTGTCCATCTGACACATCACAGTCTGCTGAAAGTGATCCTAAATTATCACAGTTGCATCCTGAAACAAAACAATACAAAGCAATGATAAGACAACTAAATCATAAACAGATTGTTGAAATTTAGCACAGTCAGAAAAATTATTTAATCATTTAGATGAAAAATTAACAATAATTCAAATTAATATCAAAATTGTTATTACTCCGATTTTCCTTAAGAATTTTTTTCAAGTACTTTTGGAGAATATTCTCCAGCCAATTGCATAAGAAAAACCCTGTATTAATCAATTATTATAAGAGACTCAAATGTGGCTCTGCAGTTAACCTCTTTTCTTATCAATATAAGAACTCACGGCTGCAGTTTGGGAAGCCATAATAGCCTCGAGCACATTGATCACACTTAGCACCAGTGTAGTTTGGTTTACATGGGCACTGATCGCCTGTTGGACCACACACACGTCCACTTGTACCCAATGGATGGCAGTCACAAGCTGATGATAGATAACAACATTTCTAACATGGAATTTAAATTTTATTCGTTGATAACAACTGGAAAAGAATCAAAGTGTCCTGAACCAATATTGAACACTAACACTCCTTTTTTAAGGGTGAAAGACGACCCTCCAAATCTCAACATAAGTTCAACCTTCATTTTAGCTGGGGTATAGACAGTGTAAGCATTTTGTAAAATTTATCCTTGACTTTTCAAGCTTCTCACTTGTAATCCATGCAAATTTTTACTTTCCTGATCCCTTTTACTTCCTTCCTTTGTTTCTTATTAAATTTATTTCTTTGTATTCACTGCATTTTACAATTGTATTTAAAACAATTATTGTAAAGCAGCTGTTGAAATGAAAGGATAAATTCTTTCCTAGGCGAAGAAAGAAAACAAAGTTAACTTACGTTTGCAATTAGGGAATCCATAAAAGCCCTCATTACACTGAGTACAATTTGGTCCACTATAGTTCTCTAGACATTGACATTGCCCATCACCATCAAAACATCGACCGGTGGAAAACCTTCTGTCACACGTACAAACTGTAATGTACAAAAGAATTTCCAGTTGATGCCACTATCTGAAAAACTGATAGACTGACTGTCAGTTAAGATATCCAGGTAAGAGAGAATCCATCACCATGTGACCTGCATGCCAGACTATGTCACTCCCGACTCCCTTAGGAGGTTTCGCCGGTCACATAACTTTGGCTTGAACCTGGGTTTGCAAATGTTCGTTTAGTTTTTATCCATTGAAGAGAGTTTTAAAAAAGCGTCATTGCGTCTTTCGTTGGCTTAAGCGAACAGTTTAGTAAGTTAGTATTTGGTTTTTTGTTGTTGTTCAGGCTGGTATTTGTTGTGTGACAGGTTGGAAGGAAAGAAATAAAATTATGATAATCAGGTGATTATCATAATTATATTAATTAAAAACAATTATTTGCCCAGCAGTAAGTGAATATTGTTACACACTTACTAAATGTTCTAAGTTGTCTGAGGAATTTTCCTGATATTAACCCTTAAAAACCATTTAACTCCCTTGAACAACAAAGACAGAATTTCTCCCTAAAATATCAATACAATATCAAGCAGATGGTGATAAGAATAAAGAAAAAATAATATCAACTAGGGGATTGTTGGTTGATCCAATACCAAACTCTGAACTTACATCATAGGAATTTTATGACAGTTGTAACAAAAATTACTAAGGAGATCTTGGGAGTGAAAGGGTTAAAAAACTATAAGTAATTGTGGTTATGATCTGAAAATGAGCTTACCTTCTAGAAACAATACAAGGCTGTGCTCTAAGAAAAATTGAAAGAAGCCCAGTGCTCTGAAACTGTGAAATCCAGGGTGCCCAGCATATGCTTTTTATGAAAAAACTAAGATTCCTGAGTGGCCCAAGAGCAAAAGTAAGGTGCCAGGGACCATAGGGTGCTGCTAGACTGCAGCCCTGCACTACATGGTGTGTCAGTTGACTAGTTTACAGCCATACCTTTACAAGCATCACGATCTGTCTTTGCCTTATCTGCTGGTCGATAGTATCCTGGTTTACACTGTTCACAGTTGATACCAATTGTGTTGTGCTGACAATTGACACACACTCCTCCACCCTCATAATTCCCATTGACATCCAAACTTCTCTTTTGCTGATCTATTTCCTCACTATAATAACAGTCTATTGCATGGTTGTGGCAGTTACATGCTAAGAAAGTAAGAGAAGTAAACTAAATATAAAAAGTAATACACCACTAGTAGCTATAGTACAAGTCTAAACACCACACCCCGAGCTTTGTTACAAACTTCACAAAAGTACAGTACACTGTACAATTGCCCATCAGGCAAAAATTAGGGATTAATCCTTCTCTCTAAAAAATTGTCTAACTATTGTGATGTGAATCCTAACAGATGTAGTCACCAGAGAAGCAATGATTTACCAATTATGTAAATTTATTGATCTCTCCCCCAATGGAGCTTTTCAGGGCCAACTGCATGAATGAATGAACATAGTGTTCAAAAATCACAACGGATAGGAGGCAGACCAGTTGGGTATATACAAAACGCAGCCATAGAGTTAAAATTGGGACCACCAAAACCAAATCCAGTGTGTGCAGAGTGGAGGGTTTGAATCTGGGACCACCAGATTTCGAGCCAAACAATGAACTATACACACAATTCTGTATTCATCATCACCTTCACATTCATTGCTGCTTTCTGCAGTTCCTGGTCTCCATTTCTTCTGCACAAATCCAGGGCAGCAATTTTCACATTTGATACCACATGTCTGATGTTTACATCTGCACCTGAATAGTGAGTCCTCTACACTTTGAATACATTCGTCAGCATGGCCATTACACATACAAATTCCCCCAACTGAAATATCCTTTATTGAGTAGAAATACTGTAAACAAAACAAACTTGAGGTAAATAATAATTAAGTACCAAATTCTTAGGATTCTCAATGGGATTTGAAGTAGGTGTCTATGGGTGGCTGTGACCAATTGAGGAGCCTTAAGGCCCCTTAAAACCAAGGGGGGTTCTGGGGGTATGCTTCAGAAATGGAATTTTCAGTGTTTTGGTTGTCAATTTCAAAAGCATTTATCGTTATTTTTCTTACAGCTACATCTTCATCAAATTTTGTAGGCTTGTTTTAGAAAGCGTATTAAGAGGAAGGTCATTTATTAGTTAGGTTAATGTACATGAGCAAGTATAAATACAAACCCTTCTAGTAACTGATGGATCTTTCCTTGCCAGTGGTAGCAGATCAGCTAACAAAGTCTTCACTTTTAACAACCTCAGCCTTATATGAGTAGCACGAGTCCATTCCTGTAATAAAATGTTTCACAGTTTGACATTTAAATACAGAAAAAATTTGGCTTCCATACTTGTTGATACCCAGCAAGATGGAAAACTTTTATTTACATCTTAAACTTGGCTGATTCCACTGCTGGTGCCTGCAGTGCATTATCAATGACTAAGGTATTTGAAAACTGCTGTTTTTGTCTTCTTGCTCACATTTCAAAATATAGGTTATCAGATTTTTACAAGTGACAAGCAATAATCTTGTTTACAAGGAAAAAAAATAACATGACATTTCAATGAAAAGCTATCTAAATACTATGCTGTATTCTTTAAACCTTCAGAGATCTTGGCATATCATTACTAGGTGATCATGAAATTATCCCAAAATGAACTACATCAGGATACATAAACCGTACATCCTGTTTATATAAACTGATCAATTTTGATTGCTTATTTGTGACATCATTTACCTGTAATGCCTGACTGTAGGAAAAGTTTGCTGCTCCTGGCCTTCCATTAATTAGTGAAATATGGATCTGAAATGTGAAGAGATTTGGATCTTAAACATGAATTTAACTGAAGTGAGAGACTAGACTGGTTTATTTTCTCAAATTAAATAGCAACACATCTCCAATATTTCAAACTTATAATTATTTATTTTCAAATTTATTTAAATTGTTACTTTTGTGTACCAATTGCAGAGGTTAGATTACATTTCAAGAAATAGCATGATTTCCCAATTACTCATGTAGCTAGATAAATCTATGGTTTTGGAGGAAAATTTGTCACTTTTATCCATTACAACTAATAAGACAATTAAAAAACCTTATAACACTCACCTCGCCATTTTCAAAAGGTGGAACCTGTGAGTAGCTTGTTGTACAAGTGACTGTTGTGTCATCTTTAAATGACTGCAACAGAGCTGAGCTTCCAAAGTATGACAGACACTCGCTGTTGGTAGTAGCAAAGTACTGCCATGGGTTAAATGTTTTTCCACCATCAACAGATCTCTCTAAGGCCCAAGTGCCAGGGCGTGGAGCATTCCCAGCTTTTACAATAACATAGGCTACTTGATATTCCTATATGAGAAACACAGGTTTAGCTTCACAGAATGATATTCTTGGATTACCAGTTAAAAAATTCTTGTTTCACAGTGGTGACCCTTACATAACCTCCTTTCATCAAAACTTTGATTTCTCTTATCATTTTCCCATGGACTTCTTGTGTTTGAAGACTTCTCTGTTACTTATAGAAATAAGTCTATTTCTTTGTATGTAGTTTAAAGTAAACAAAAACTTGGTTCCCAAAATCCATCTTAAAGGTGATTTACATTATATAATAATGAAGAGAGGTGCTTTGTTGAACTAACAGTGACATCTGAACAGGAAAAGCTGTAAGGAACCTCCTGGAGAGAGTATACAGGTACACTTGTAAAACCAAAGGTAAATTCCAAGCACTCCCAACATTCTTTTCCTTAGGGTATAATTAAGAGTTTCATTTTACCTTCTTAACTAAACTTCAATGTTATAACATTTAGGAAAAGAAAACCTAGGCTTTTGAAAAAGCCCTGAAATCTCTTTTGAGTAGCTAATGAGGAATTTGGCATGTTAGGATTCGTTGGTTAATTGTTTTCTTCCTTTGTTTTTGAGGGACTTAATTAATGCATGTTGGATAAGAGAAAGTTTGATTTCCAGTTTCTACATTTCATCGGAGAAGTCTTTGAGGAAATAAAACAGATTCAGCTTGATTCACGTTTACAAAGTATGGAAATTCAAAGCGTAAATACGTGCTAAATTTCACATAAATGCATACACAATCCTTGATTGACTAATTCGCCTCACACGTAGGTGAGATTTACTGTACCCTTATGGTTTCTTGATTCCCCGATACGAAAAATATTCCCACCGCATTCACTCTATTGGAGTTTCAGCTGGTTTGCATAACAAACTTTCCATCCAGATTTTAAACTTCGTCTTAAACTAACTGAGCTCACAATTTTCAGCACTTTAAACGGATCACAGTGTCCTCGATAGTTATGAAACTGTTTACCTCTAGACTGATCTCTCTGAATAATCGCATTGCAGTGCAGCGATGGGTATCAGAGGGAACTTCCAACACCAAGTATAAAAAAACTACGGGTCAGTCATGCATACGGAGAAATCCTACCTGTCCTAGATCGATGGTGATGTTTACTTTTTGGTACTGTAGGCCGCGGGACAGCGGAGGGGATTGCCACCATCTCTCCGTTCCATCAATGGCATATTTTATCGAATGATCTTTGGTAGGCGTACCTGGCTCGCAGTGGTCACAGGACAACCCTAGAATGCCCAGTTTTCCCGGTACAGTGGCCAGTTTGCAGAAGAGTTCTGGTTCACTAACATCTTCGCCACATGTTGCTGTTGCTTCGATTTTCTTCCCTTGAGCGATGTTTATCGGTTGTGGTCTCAAACCTTGACCATCGCTCGGTTTCGGAGAGAAAAAGAAAACTAGAAACACATGAAAAAGGGCAATAGCGAGCTTGTTCATTTTGCTATCGGCCTACAATCACAGTTCAACCATAGCAAAACTAAACGAGCGATAGTGCGAACAGTTGAAATACACTGGCTCTTTGTGTAGAGGGATATCAAGGTTCATATTACCCTGGGTGTGGAGTGTGAAGAATTCCCGGATTTCCCGCCTTCTCTGTGAACAAATTTTATTGGCTACCTCTGCCGCTCGTGGTTTTTCCGAAGTACAAATAATGCCTTAGCATTTAATTCCTTCTGTATTCTGGTTTTTTTTTTTTTTTTTTTTTTCCAAATTCCATACCGGACGCTTCTCCAGCCCATCCTCGGGAGACGATATTCCAATTGTCTTACTTTCCTTCCTTCGATTTTGATATTTTAATAATACTAAAATCGGACGAAGAAAAGTAGACAATCTGAAGATCGTTTTCTGGGGATAAGCTGTTGAATAATCCTCTCGGCTTCATCTTGGGATATAATTCAACAATATTCACTTTGCCTTCGGCGAATAATTGCTGTACTGAATTATCCGGTTTTTCCCGCTAGTCCACGATTAACCCCAAATGTCACCCTAATAATCTGGAATAATGCCGGCCATAGATCGCAATTGGTGTTTCCTTAGCGTTGTTAACCACCCAACACACCATTCGAATGCAATTACTTTTAATTGGGGCTTAATCGAACACGATCGGACTCAAGAAGTAAGTTTGGTTTCCCACACTGACAGGGCGTGCGATGTTCAGGCTTGAAGCAACACAACACCAAACAATCACCGATTCATGTTTATGAATTCAGTTTTTCGAAGCAGTCCCTAAAAATCTTCAATTTCAAGTGCCATTGCCCTACCAGTCGCTGACCAAGTAGAGGACAAAGGTCCTTGTTGTTATTTGGTCCCTCAACGAAATGTTGTTTCCGATCAGAACTCCAGCGAAAGATCAGTTTAAAGTTTCGGGTAGAAGCATTTCAAGCAAGACAAGAAACATGCACACGTTTATTACATCAGTCGATCAAAATAGAACTTTCTTCAGATGAAAAACAATAAGCAAATATATGAATATTGAAAGAATTGTTAAAGAATTACACTATTGGACACAGCCAAGTATTGTGACTAAAGTGGTAAGTCTTAAGTGTTTCATGACTTTTAAGCTCTCTCAAACGAGAAACAACTCGACGAAACAAGGTGTAAAGTTTACTTCATGGTTCATCATTTATCTTCTTTCTGCAGACACAAAAAGCCACTGCACCGTTTTCGCACCCAGTGGACTTTGGCCTATGGTTAGCAGTACGGGGTTGCAAAAGAGGCAACGTACCTCCAAGTTAAAACTATTCGCACTCTCTTCAAAGAGCCCCGTTGAGTTCAGATCTGACTGCTTACTAGGAAACAAAATTTTTCAAATTCATCAACTTTTCCATCTTTTAAAACCAAAATCATTTGACAGTCTTTTAAAGTGTTCAAACGGTGAGCTATTGTGATAAGATAACAGTTGATTCCTTCAGTTTGTCCCGCACTACATTCCAAAATCGTCTGCTCAAAATCGCAGACAATCTTGCTAATCTTTAGCAGAGAACTGAGACATAGCTGCCCGTCCGTTGTGGTCTCTGGGGATTTTAATGTTGGTGACATAAATTGGTCCACCGATCCACCTACGCTGTTGAATACTTCACCTTCAACAGCGGATGCTGAATACCTATTAAACTTCCTAGATGACTACTCTCTCACTCAGTCAGTGACACAAGCCTCTCGACCAGCTTCTGGTAAGACTCTTGACCTGGTCTTGTCTTCGGCGCCTTCATTGGTGACAAATGGGCAGATTCATCCCGGCATGAGCGACTATGATATAGTAATCTTTACAATCAACACTAAACCATCTCGTGTAAACAAGCCGCCTCGCAAGGTTCATCTTTACAACCGCATGAACCTTGAGGGTTTTCAGGGTGCAGCTACAAGTATCAATCAGGAATTCTTCAATGCCAATCCAGATGCCCGTTCTGTAAATGGAAACTGGGTGATGTCTAAAACTTCTTTGGCTTCAGCTGTTGACACTTTTATTCCATGGAAGATGACCAAAGCTAAATCCTCCTTACCTTGGGTGACCAAGGCTATCAAACGCCAAATGAGAAAAACGGATAAATCGCATTCACTAGTCACCCACTCGAACAACCCCTCGATTAAAGCATCATACAGAAAACAGCGCAATAAAGTTGTGGATATGCTTCGGTCATCACATTCAAACTATGTCAACAACGAGATTGGAGGGAGCGTGGACTCCAACCCAAAACGGTTTTGGAATTACGTCAAGTCTTGCAGATCTGAATCCATAGAAGTTCCAACACTTCTGAGCAGTAATAACCTCTATGTCTCCAGTAAAGATAAAGCGCAAGCCCTAAACAATCATTTTAAATCTGTATTCGTGGACGATGACGGTATCCTACCTGGAATTGGTTTATCTGATTATCCGCCAATTCCATATCTGTCATTTTATGTAAATGGTGTCCAGAAGCAAATTTGCAATTTGAATCCCAAAAAAGCATGTGGCCCGGACAATCTGTCTCCTCGTATACTGAAGTTATTAGCTAACGAATTGTCTCATGTATTTACCTTTCTTTTTCAACAAAGTTACGATTTCGGCAGAAACGATTCCAAATTATTTCGTTACTCCCACCGACGCAGCCCCAAACAGTTTCTTTCGAAACTATCAGCCTTTATACCTGATGACTGGTCAAAGGCAGAAACGATTTCCAAATTATTTCGTTACTCCCACCGACGCAGCCCCAAACAGTTTCTTTCGAAACTATCAGCCTTTATACCTGATGACTGGTCAAAGGCCTTGGTTACACCAGTATACAAGAAGGGCGGCAAGCAAGATCCAAAAAATTACAGGCCCATTTCTTTGACTTGCATATGTTGCAAGATTATGGAGCGCATAGTACTTAGCCACATCCACAAGCACCTGTCCACAAATAACATCCTTTGTAAACACCAACATGGCTTCAGGTCCAGACTCTCTTGTGAAACGCAACTGGTCTCAGCCATTCACGAGTGGGCCTCCGTTCTCAACATTAAGGGTCAAGCTGATGTTATCCAACTCGATCTCAGCAAGGCTTTCGACAAAGTATCACATCTAAAGCTCTTACATAAGTTAAGTCACTACGGTATTCAAGGCCAAACCTTATTATGGATAAAGGGTTTCTTAAGCAACCGCTCCCAAAGTACCAGTGTAAACGGCGTACACTCTAACCCGTGCAAGGTTATCTCAGGTGTTCCACAAGGGTCTGTCTTAGGCCCCACGCTTTTCTTGATGTACATAAATGACATCCTGGGTGACATCAAGTCAAATATTAGACTCTTTGCTGACGACACCATTATGTACCGACAGGTTGTATCACCTGCGGATCATCTCATCCTTCAACAAGACCTAACTTCATGGGCCTGTCTTTGGCAGATGGAGTTTAATGTTAAGAAATGCTACCACATTTCCTTGACCAACAAGCGATCCGTTATCATACTGCCATATTACATGCATAGTCAGGTCTTGGAACATGTAACTTCCTATGATTATCTGGGTGTTAGATTAACGAGCAAGCTAAATTGGAAAGAACACTGTGACAAAACTTCCAACAAAGCCTATGGGGCTCTCGGGCTGGTCAAACGGACTTTACAACCGTGTACGCCCGAAGTCAAGGAAAGAGCCACAAAGCAATTATTCGACCTCTACTAGAATATGCAAGCGCTGCCTGGAATCCACACACAAACAGGGACACTGAAACTATCTAAAAGTCCAGCGACGGGCTGCTCGTTTCGTCGCACACAATTACAAGAGATCTACAAACTCACAAGTTTGGTTGGGACTCCTTGGAATCCAAAATTTTGCTGGCCCAAGTGACTCTTTTTTATAAAATCAAAAATAATCTCATAGATCTTGAATTCCCACCTTCTATCCAACCAGCTCCTAGACCAAGGATCCAACATGCCATGCTCCAGCCCCACACAAGTGTTTTGGCGCACAGTTATTCTCCGTTTATACGAACTGTTCGGGTATGGAATAAACTGTCAACTCAAACAGTCCAAGCTAAGAACATTACTTCTTTTAAATCATTAGCCATAAGGGACATTCAGAACATGAAGACCCCGAACCACCTGAAAAGATTTTGAACTATTTACATTTATTGTTTCTTTTAGACTTCACATATTTATCGTAGATTATTAGCACTACAAATTAGTTATTCTATATCTCCCAGCGTTAGCCTAGCTATTTGGGAGTACAAGTTCCAAGTTCCAAGTTCCAAGCTCTGTGGCTCGGTCGACCTGCGCAGTTGGCTCGTCCAATACGATGATCTTACTTCACAGGGAGCCCAGACAAGCGACGAGTCTGGTTGTTTATTCGAAATATAAAGGAATGTATGGGAGAATATTGAAGAGTCTTATCATCGTAAACTTATATCATGAAATTTCTGAGCTAAAGCTCAAAATAAATTTAAACCTACCTCACTTGCTGTGTGTTGTCGTTTCTGTGGCTCTAAATGGCGAATTTGAGCGATTTGGGTTAGTTTTTTTTCTTCCATTTTTTTTTCTCGGTGTTCTTTTTATTTGTGCTAAATATTATCACTGTGTTGTTGAACTATTTTACGAAGAACATAATCAATAGTGCTATAGCCACTTATTGTCATTATACGCTGCACTCGCCTTTTAAAATTTTTTGGCAGCTGCTGACGCAAAAAAGGACCTACGACACAATAGATTCCTATTTTTTCAAGTAATACAGTTGTTTGCAGATTTGTTATTTGCTCAGTACAGAGTGACCACTTTTTAGTGCCCAAGTTGTGTTAATTTTTATACTAATGCTTCAATTTGTTGCTTTTTTTTTATTCATTTCAGTTTTGGTAATAATACTTTTTAATATCTTACCTGACTTCTCTGCATACATTTTTTTTTTACCCTATCACGTTTGGAAACAATTATTTTTGTCTTTTCAGACCCCGCAAACAATTTTTTTCAATATTTCTCATACCTCCCTCTCCAGAAAAATAATGGTCCGTCCCTAACCAATGTTGTCCCAATCATAGACGTAAAGGTAGGGGTGGGTGGGATAACCAACAATGAACTAGTGTCCAAGAAGAAAAACTCCTTGTCACCTCAGTTGGCTACTATGAGTATTTATAACTCAATGAACACAATACAGATCGTACGGAGGTACGGCGAATAAACTTTATAAACGAAAAGTCACCTTTAATTACATATTTTCTTGAAACAAGAGGCTGAAAAAAAAGAGCGCACCACTCATTTCCTTGAGATGTACTCATTCTTTGCCGTGCCAAAAAAAGATACAATAACTTGACATAAGTCTACCTGCACTTCTCGATAACCTGATTCATAAAGCTGAGATAAAGAACCTTAAATTTTCTTACACAATATAATGACCGGCGTTTTGATCGTGAGAAACAAAACATGGTTAGTAAAGACATGTTGACAAGCGTCAAGTTTTTATTTGCATCCACTGACACTTTAAAACCTCTCGGCAAAGCTTGGATTAACAGAAATCGTGTCATCTCTATATCTCATATCATCTCAATATCTCATATCATCTCTATATCTCATATCATCTCTATATCTCATACCTGTGTGAGGGGCATAGCATGTCATTTTTAGCTTGAAAGCCTGTTCAATACTTCGTAAGTATAGCGCGGGATTATATTCCAAGAAAAAATAAATACTCCGAGAAAAGTTTGTCAGCCCGGGCTTACTGGCTCAAAGGGAGCTACGCGCCTGTATGTTATATCTAAAAGACATTCATACACAACAGTTAGTTAAACGTATTTTAAGGCATTCCGATTTCTAGCAGCTATTTCGCAATAAAATTTTCCACGACGAACTTTGTACATGACCTATAAAAGGTGCAAGTAGCAGTAACAGGCCCATCTCTGTAACAAGAACAAAAAAAAAAATCCTGCTGAAACCAGCTTTCGTGATTTCGCGATTCCGAAACACGAACCCAAAACATTTTAAAATATCTACATAGTTTTTCAGTACATTAAAAGTTGCCGGGTTGTTCAAAGCTGGGTTATTGGGATATTTCATTTTAGATCTGAAAGCTTTAAATGAAAATTCAGTATAATTCTTTTTGTCTACAATTCGATGATTGGGTGCTCTAAAAAGAGTAGAGGAATCATCCTAAAAAGATTCTTCAATAGAGAAATAAAGAAACCTGGACTAAAATTGAACCCTTGGCTAGCACTAATTGGCCTTCGAACAACCGGGCCCTGCTGTCATAAAGAAAACGCTCCTTGCTGATCCCTATCTGTTTTTCAATATCCAGTACGAAGAAGAATTATTCTTTTTTCACGGCGGACTACGATTGAACAACCGACAGAAAATCAGCAAGAACCTGACTACATTGTTATGATAAATATTTACTACTTAACATCATCATAGCTCATCAACAAACAACTATCTTCTTGATTACTTAAGGTGACAATATCGATATTGTCGTATTTCACGTAATTGCATCTTTTGTTTGCTTAGGGAACTTGTTTAAACAAAATTCAAGTCTACAAAAAAATTCTTAAGTATCTATTGTAAATAAACATGTGAAATGGCACCTGTTTTACCGACAAGAACTGAATAGATAGCTGCCGTTTCGTTTAAACTGTTTCATTTGAAAGCAGAGCGCAGTTTAATCCCTGGGGCATCACAATGCTGGCCATGCTGATGATTTTGTCTTTAATCCAAGCCTCATTAGGTAGAGGAGTACCTATTCTGAGTGATCTGCCAGGTATATGTTCTATGGTATATGTTCAAGCTGTTACAAATTTATCCAGAATAATACATCTCCCTAACTTATCAAAATTCGAGGCTTGAAATTCCAAAGTGAGAATCTCGATTGTTGGATGATTTAGCTAAAAAAATCGTGGATCGAACGCTAAAAAGAAATTGGAAAACTTCAGATTCTATGAAGATCATCCTGATTGACTTGTTCCTTCGATCAGGATATAGAGGCTGACTTTTTGAAAATCAAACCGACAGCTCGAAATCCTGGAGAATTTGAAAGCAGAGCGCAGTTTAATTCCCGAGACACCACAATGCTGGCCATAATGATGATTTTGTCTTCAATCCAAGCCCCTTTAGGAAGAGGTGTCAGTACTTATTCTGAGTGATATACCATGTACATGTTCTATGGTATACGTTTTAGCTGTTACAAATTTCAAGTATTTGGAATGATTTCTCCCTAACTTATCAAAATTCGAGCCTTGAAATTCCTTAGAGAGAGTCTCAATTGCAGGGTGATTTAGCGAAAAAAAAAAATCGTCGATCTAATGTTAAAAAAGAAATTGGAAAACAGATTTTACGAAGATCATTCTGATTGATTTGTTCCTTTGATTAACGTATAGAAGATGATGTTTTTGAAAATCAAACAGACAACTTTGAGCTTCATTGAAACAGGTTGGCCATAAAGTCAACGCAAGCAGAATTCCTTTTGAATGCCCTATAAAAGACTCAGTATCGTTGATCACTGGGGAACCCAGAAGAAGTCTTAAATATGTCGTGACTACAAAGAATAAGGGCCGTTGAAGAACCTTCTAAATTAACAATAGGAATAATCAAGAGAACATGCATGGAAAATGATATCATTTTCCCTGTACGATTCACTCTTTTTTTCACATAGTAGTCTTACCGCACCCACAGAAGTTTTAAAATTTCGTACGACGCAACTTCCCGCATGAAAAGCTCTCATTTTTGGGAGGGAGATGTCATTTACTTACAAAATTTATGCTTGCCATTTATCATGCTATTCAAATATCTGGAAGAGCACTTCACAATATTGATTTACTTTATCAAGAAATACGACAAATACATCGTAAGAGAGCAAAACAAAGAGTGGAGTAAAAAAGATACACGTATATCATAATTTGTTGTTACGTGTTCTCCAATGAGTTCTCACACTTTCACATTCTGAGATAACTTTTCTCTTCGTTTATCTATGAGCTGAAAATGAAATATTTCATTAAAGTTATATAATACATCCCACTTTTTCAAGGAAAATATACTTTCCCTTCAGAAAACATTCCTTGTAACTCGTTCATTCTTTTGGCGCACCATAAAAGAGATTCTGTCTTAAGTTTATTGATGGAGCTTTTTACGTACTAAATATTTCAAACCCAGAGGAATGCTGATTTTACAAAAATTACGTCTTGTGAAATGGAAATCTTATGTTAGGAGGATTGTGTTTAGATTCTAGAACATTCTTATTTTTGTTAGGTGTGATTAATTTCCATAGTTCTTGCTCTTTTGGGTTTCGTTTATTGTATGCTCATCGTTATGTCTACTTTTTTTGCTTTAATTATTTTTTAGTTCTTCGCGTATTGTATTTAATGCGGTAGATGTGAGAGTGGAGATGTATACCTTCCGGATAAAAAAAAACTGCTTCTCGTTTTCACCATCACCTCTGCATGCCGATCGGTTTAATTTTACATTTTCAAACTCGTAACACCTTATTCGGGACCCTTTTTCAGGAACAAGGAAATAGTTTTTTCGAAAGAGTATTGTCAATATTACACCTGTTAAAATGATTTCGTACAGGCCTGATTTCTTTTCAGGCGTTATTTTCACAACTGCGATGATCGCCATATACATATACATATACATATACATGCAGTGCACATTTACGATTTTCATAGATTCTCAGTCATTGATTCATCACTTCGCAGGTTGAATACGGGTTTAATTTTGAAATAATTTCAAAACTTTCTTACAGGTGACAACAGACCTCAACTGGATGACTCCGATCTGACAGCTATAGAAATGATCGATAAAGTCAACATAGGTTTGTAAACTGGTCCTTAAACCAATAAAACTCGTGGCATTCTTAAAAAGATCACGTACTCCTTTACATCAGTTGTTTTCTCTATAGCAAGTGATCTTGTCCTGCAAATAACTCCCTTAAGAATAATTTAAAAACGGTGTTTGGTATTTCCTCTAGCAGAAATTTAAAAAAAGCGTAGCCTTGGTCTCAGCATTGGCAGAATGTTTGTGTCCTGTTCTGAAGCAAGATACTTGTTTCAGAAAGGGTCTCTCCCTCTCAAGAAAAGCGATATTTGGGTGAAACTTTGTTAATACTGGCGTCGAAATGAACGCTGGGATTGGCCAACTCAGTACCACGTCCCTTAGAGGACAAGTTTTTCGCCAATCTTTGTCGTTGTAGAAACCTGGAGACTCCAAAAAAAAAGCTTCGCAACTTTTTTCGCAGTTTTTTGTTTGCAAACCATATTTTGTTGCATGCGTTTTGCTAACGGGTAACCTGTGAAGCACTGGCTTCTCATCCAGCGGAGAGTGGCAAAACTCTAAGTCGCTTCATGCTACATAATCAGGTTTTGGGATCAGGCATTCTTTATGACCTGAGGGGGGAAGGGTCGAGGATTTCGGGAGGAACGCATTGTTTCCAGGTGAACCGAAGGGGATCAATCGTCGCCAAAAGAGTATAAAGTAGTGGGGAGCTACAGAAAATCGACTGTCAATGAACTGCTAACGAGGGATGGACAGAGGGGAGACATCATAAGAATATTACAGAGCCTTATGGGGAGGGGGGTCAGTAAATTTGGTCGTGACCCAACCGAGATCCTCCGACGCCCCCCCTCCTCCCGTTCAGGCGCTAAATAATAAGCAGTCCTTTAGCTCACGGTACATCAGCTGACGATACAAGTAACACAGTTTTATTCTCGAACTGTTTTCTATTCTACAGCTGTAGATGTTGAACCCAATCTTTACGAAGGTGACATAGTGCTGCCTCCATACTCAGACGAGTCGAGTGGTAATGAAATGGAAAGGGAGAAGAGAAATGCACAAAGATTGAGGAGATACATCTGGACGGGAAAGATTGTTCCCTACGTAATCTCAGATACACTCTGTGAGATGTTTTCTGATTCCTGTTTTTAAAATCACCACAATAAGGGCGACAGTGAACGACAGTGAATGGTTTATTTTTGTTTCACTGCACCAGTGATGTGATATTCATGTTCTTTAAAAACTTGATCAAATTTTCAGTGCGTCGGTTTAATTTGCTATAGATGGTGTCGGTGAGCAGGTTTTGCTAACCGATGTTTGTACGCGCTCTTCCTCTTAATTTGAGGAGTATTTCTGAAACAGTTTCCACGTGTTTGAAAGAAATTTCCTACCTAGATTTTTATACTAAAAGGTTGACAGAAATGCTTGACAAACTACCCATAAGGTACCGTATAATTTGATTGGAAAAAAATTCTTTTCTCTCAGTGCAACAGGGATATGAGCAGACCATCAGAGGAGCCATTGACCAGTTTACGCAACGCACATGCATTAAGTGGAAACCACGTGAAAACGAGGAAAGATGGATTACTTTTGAGAAAAAATCGGGGTAAGAAAAATGGTTTGTTGGGGTAAGTATCTCTTATACTAGAAGTTTCAATGTGAAAGTGGGTGCTGGCGTCAGACCTTGAAGGAGATACTGATAATAAGAGCGATCAACGAGCGATGCACATTTTATTGAGCTTCAGCGAGCGATCCCCATTTTGAATCTAATTATATAGATTTAGCCAAGCCTAAAAGCGGAGCCCGCATTTTTTTCCCGCACGTCTCAAGCGCACAACGCCTTGCCTTATATACTGGGTAACTGTATTGCTGTATGGTGGCCCCTGCTGTAATAGCTTTGTGCGTGTGATTTGGCTTAGTATTCTAATTGTACTACAGAGTACTATGTAAGGGTGTGCGTGTGTCTTTCTCTCTTCTTTTATTACTTTCCTATTTTTTCTTAATTTCTGTCGTGTATGTAAACGTAAGAAAATGCTTTAAATGAATTTATCAAAAAGAAAAAAAAAAACAACCACAACCACAACAACAACAAAAACAACGCCTTGCCTTGGCCAGGACTCGAACCCAGGTCATCCGACTCGGAGCCCAGTGCACTGACCACTGGACTACTGGACAAAACCGTGACATTGGCTTGAGCCCGTTGGCCAAACGCTGTACGGACGCCCCTACGGTCCTAAGTCCAAATTTTTTCGGCTTGATGTGTTACTACTACCATTTTGTACAATCATGGGGCGGCGCTGCGTGCTGCGAGCTCCGCTGTGATTGCAAGCTTTTCTTTCACCTCGACGGCCAAATGTAACTCAATGGTCGAGTTATTTACCTCAACGGGCAGAGATTTTGACTCAACGATCAAATTTAACGCCTCAACGAGCGAATACTGTGAATAATTTGCCTGTAGGACCGAAGTCGCTTTCGACATAAAGCGAGTTGTTTAACACCTTCCTCTCTTTTCTCTCGAGATTAGCAAGCTTCAGTCGGCAGTTTTCTCCGAATGAAAGCAGTTTTACCTAACACTTCACTGCTGCTGAATGCACTGAGCAAAAAATGATCTCCGTGAAGTAGGACTTATCGATATCTTGGCACCTCCATTCGCGAATCGGCAAAAATTGCCCACATAATACAGCAGCCAAACACATAAATATCTGTGAAGGTGTAGTCTGATCGTCCGGGTGAGTGTAGTCCTGAGAAGGACTGTTGTCAGTGGTAGTGACTGATGTTTCGACAACCTGTGCGGAAGTCACCATCAGAGTCAAGTGAATGATTGTTGTCCGTAGAATGTTCTTATTCCAGTTCGTGTGAAATGATCGGTTGGTTTTGCCGTGATGTTATTGGCTGTAAGACTCAAGTGACGTAAGTCGGTCGTGATTGGTCTGTTTCGATCTGTCGGTAAAGTTAGGTCGTTCTTTTTCGGTCGTTTGTGATGTTTATGTCGTGAATGAGTCGATTGTATGGAGCGGGTAGTTGTTGACATCTGTTTAGGGGAGTCTGTTCTAAGTTAGTAAACCAGCTTTCCAGAGTCAGTCGTTGAAAATAGTCAGTGCTGTAGGTTAGGCATTGCGCAGAGTCCCAGTCAATGTTGTGGTTGGTAAGTCGATGGTGTTCAGCAATGTGATTGCTGACATCACCTTTCCTCGTCGCCCGTCTGTGTTCAGTCAGTCTTGTTGTGAGGTTTCTGCCAGTCTCACCGATGTAGGAGGCTTGGCAGTCGGAACAATTGATCTTATAAATCGTTCCCTGTCTGTTCCTCGATTCGTCTTTGTCTTTAACGTTGGTTAGTAACTGACGTAGTGTGGTGATGGGTTTGTGGGCGACGCGGATTTTGAAGGGTAGTAAGATACGCGAGATGTTTTCAGACATGCCTTTTATGTACGGTATGGTTGCTGTAGTCGTAGGGATTGCGGGTGTCGTTTGTTTCGGTAGCGGTAGTGGGTCGGTGAGTGTTTCGTCGGATGAAGTCGTTGTTGTAGTTGTTCCTCGTAAAAACACGGTGAAGGTATTTGTTCTCGTCGGATAAGCTGTCTGTCGAGTCACATACTAGTTGTGCGCGTCGTTTTAGAGTTCTGATAGTTGTGGCTTTGTGTGATGTAGGGTTGTAGGATGACTCGTCTGGTAATCTGTCGGTGTGTGTCGGTTTCCTGTAAACTGTCGTTCGTAATGAGTTGTCGTTGTGGCTTACCAGGCAGTCTAGCCAATAACATCACGGCAAAACCAACCGATCATTTCACACGAACTGGAATAAGAACATTCTACGGACAACAATCATTCACTTGACTCTGATGATGACTTCCGTACAGGTTGTCGAAACGTCAGTCACTACCACCGACAACAGTCCTTCTCAGGACTACACTCACCCGAACGATCAGACTACACCTTCACATGTTACCTCCGGGTTCAAGCCATTTACTGCACATAAATATTTCTTGTGTTCCTCGAGAGTCATCATTAAACTGTTCACGACCTTGATGAATACTTCCACAAGTAATTATAAAAAAGACATCTATATCACAAACTCACCTCGTTTATCGTATCATTGATTTCTAGCACACCGAGACGGCTGTACACAGCTATTGCTCGAAATCGATCGATATTTCCACATCCATTTTACGCGATGTTATCACAAGCACCCCGGATATAAAAAACGCAATCGACTGCGCATGTCTACGATCTTACATCAGACAAATTTTGGCTTTTTCTCGCTATTGTAAAGAACAGGCTGCTGCCTAACTAGGGCTCGCCAGCAAAAAGACAGACAAAGCCACGAAACAGTGAAAAAAATAAAAATTTCTGGTGGAGAGGAAATCTTTCATTTTCGGACTATATCTCGTACCCAAGTCCTTCTCAAGTAACATTGTGTTTGTAGTTGAAAAAATTTCACCGTCGTGCATCTGGGAACAAGATTCGCGTTTAATTTGTCTTCTTCGACTCTTTCCTGTTCCCCTGCAGATGTTATTCATCAGTTGGAATGAATTACTGGAAGAAGGGTTCACAAACAATCTCTTTAGGAAGTGGCTGCAACCATGCAGGAATTACTATGCACGAGATGATGCACGCTATTGGCTTTTGGCATGAACAGTCACGCTATGACCGTGACAAGTACGTGGAGATCATGTGGGAGAATATTGAGCCTGGTAACTAATGTGATTCATGCCTATATCTCGGATATTACGTCAGAATCGGCTTGTTTAAGGTTTTCGTATTCGGTGCTTTTCTAACAGCCCACTTATATGGCCTCGGGTAATGAGAAATCCCTCCTCCGCCTCCCGAGTTACCCCTGCAAAACTAATTTTTCACTTTGAAAAATAACATTAAACCAACCAGATACGATGAATGTATGAAGTTCATATATTTTGAACTGCGGTTATAGATACGTATGATGCATGATCCTCGCTGTAGAGAGCGCTATTTATGCAATAGCGAAAAATCAGACCTGATTAAACCAACCGTTTGGTATGAAAGTGGCTGCAGCCTGAGCTCTTCTTTCCTACATTGGGATCGAATTGTATGGAAGGACGAGATGATAATAGGATTGTCTGTTTTTGTTTTTTTTTTTGTTAACAGGAAAAGAACACAATTTCAATAAATACGATAATAACCGGATTGATTATCTAAATGAAGTTTACGACACAGGCAGCATTATGCATTATGGGAAAAAAAGCTTTTCCAAAAACGGTCAGCCAACCATACAAGCAATTGGTGACTCGAATGCGGCATTGGGTCAGCGGAATCACTTCAGCAATACTGATATCGCTCAAATGAATGCACTCTATGATTGCTCAGGTAAGCGACTTCTTTTTATGATTAAAGAAGAGATGGAATCGAATAAACCCTTAGGTTGTTTTTGTGTCGATGGGAACTAAAACTTAACTTGTTTAAAAATATAGTGATTTACGACCTTCTCGGAACTCATTTCGCTTCATACAATACTCATGCATGAAACATTTATTCTTTCCAAGGCCCTAACAACGGATGGAGTTCATGGACAGACTTTGGTCCGTGCAATGATCAGTGCAAACACACACGTCAGCGGTTTTGTGCATCACACGATTTGAACAACTGTGAAGGTGCAGACCACTACGGAATACAATCACATACGGAGAAATGCAGCAACGAAAAATGTTTAGGTAAGGAGACTGTCAACACCAACAAAATAAAGGTTATAAAACCGGTTATACGGCAGTATGTGAACCCTGAGTAAGTCTAATGTTTTAAGCCTTTGGTTCAGAAGTGTCTTAAGGTCTTAAAACAAGTGAGAAGAATATGCTACCTTTCTGTAACATCAAGAAATGGTTAGATACTCTAGTCTTCTTGGATAGGGATGAATAAATGGAGGTCCCGTCTCCTGCAGGGTTAGGGGTAGGAGACGTTAATTTTTCCCACGCACGAGATTACTGTGTGATGGATGTCCTCCCCTGGGGTGGTTGCTGGGTGGGAATTGGCCCTGAAAAGCCCCCATGGGGAGTGGCATACATAAATATGTATGCATGTAAATTAATCTCAAAGACAAGTCTAATATCCCTCCCTCCAAAGAATTTAAAGCAAAAGGCTAAAAAATAATGAAAATTTTTAACTCACTTTTCAGCTCCAATAGATGGGCACTGGGGAAAGTGGTCATCGTGGTCTTCCTGTAATGTGTCATGTGACAAGGGAACATACAGCAGAACGAGGCATTGCAATGAGCCTAAACCAAAAAATGGCGGGAATGATTGCGATGGAGATGATAAGCAAGTCGGAGAGTGTGTAATGCCAGGCTGTCATTTGGGTAAGAAATTAAGAGCTTTCCAGGCTCCTTCCTCAAGAGGCGTGACTACAAATGTTATACCTGCCGTCTTTTCTTCATTTTCCTCATTGAAGACGCGGGAAAACGCGGCAGACGAGATGGTTTACAGTTTTGCACCTGATTGGTCGAGAGGATGGCGCGAGTTTTCTGAGCCAATCACAGAGCAGAGTTAAGAAAAACTAAAGCAAACTTGGATAATTTTGAATTTAAGAGCACTCGTTACATATGAGACGATAAATACGTTCACCTGGCTAATATCTAACCAATAACCAACTCCCCTTAGTGGCTAACTTTTTTATTAACACCTATAGATATATCACAAAAACTGTAACAAAACGAAACCCTACCATATCCGTGGCCCATGGTTTACGAGCTCGCGTACCACGACCTGCAGACCAATTAGAACTAAGAAATTGCAATATACCATGGGTTTTTTATATGCGAAGTATATTAAGAGTTCAGTTTCAGCCAGGGAAAACCGAAGGAAAGTTTTTCGATCTCCACTTAACACAGGGATATTAAGTGAATCTTTCTTTAACAGAGACATTTCCACTGCTTCCCAGGCGAAACTACTTTTGAGTGAACGAATGATTTGAAGACACTGAAGAAATTTTTGAATCCTGTAATCCATTCCCAGTACTCTATTTCAGGTCCCCATGACTGTGAGTTTGAGGCGGGTGGGCTTTGTCACTGGACTATTTGTGAACCAAATAAATATCCCAGGTGGTATCATCATCAAGGACCAACCTCAAGTTCAGGAACTGGACCTTCTGGCGACCACACTTCCGGTTCAGGTCAGGCTCATAACTAACCACACGCAGCTTTCTTTTGCTGCCTTAAGCTGTTTTCGCGTCTTATCGGATGAATTTTCTCCAGATTTAAATTCAAACAACTTTTCCTCGTTGCTTAGGTAAGCCCAGATGTACGCCTAATTCAAAGGAAAGTTTCACTGACCGACCGACTTATCAACCACTGGGGGATCTAGGGGTAAAAAAAAATCGCAGAAGGAAGAAAAGTCGCCAGGAGTAAACACACAAAAATACATTCCCCCGCCCCCCCCCCCCCCTTAGCTCAATTTCTGGATCCGCCACTGCAACTCTGACTGACCAACCAACCGACCAACTGACTGTTTGGCTGATAGACTGACTGAATTACCTCGCAGAGCGCAAATGGTAATATCTATGTGAGCTCTCTTTCTATTTTCTTT